>NW_015557175.1:227475-257483 GCF_001515605.1 Sinocyclocheilus anshuiensis
CAGACAAACTCTGTCAGTTTAAATCTAGATTAAAGACCCATCTCTTTAATCTGGCTTACACATAACACACTAACACATTTCTAATATTCAAATCCGTTAAAGGATTTTTAGGCTGCATTACAGTTTTTCTGAATTGCTAAAACACATTTCTTTAAATCATCAATCATTTTCTCAAAACCTTAAACACAAATCCAAATACTCAAACTAAATTCACGAAACCCGAGAAAAGACTATTCTGTTTGAGAAGTGGTGTGCAGCAAGTAAAATCAGCACATTTGAGCAACTTAAGGAGTTAATCCTCGTAGAGGAGTTTAAGAATTGCGTGTCTGAAAAGGTAGTAGTTAATTTGAATGAGCAAAAAGTGACATCACTCACCGAAGCTGCTATCTTTGCAGATGAATTCGTGCTTACACACAAAATTGTATTTTCTCCTTTACGTTCTTCCCGTCGTGTCACTGAACGTAATCACAATCCTAAAACTGTGATTGGCCAGAATGATGAGCAGGGTCCGGATTCTCGTGAGAGTGTTTACTGTCGTGAGAAGGGTCATTTGATTGCTGTATGTCCTGCGTTACAACGTAAGAACCAGAGGAAAGCACAGAACGCACATAAAAGTGTTGCTTTTGTGCATACCCACTCTTTAGAGTCTATGCTTGCGATTGATCCCACATTTGAACCATTTGTGTGTGATGGTACAGTCTCCTTTTCTGAATTAAGACACCGAGCATAAACATTTTGAGAGATACGGGTGCAGCACAGTCGTTCATCTTGACAGATGTACTTCCTTTTTCAACACAGTCCAGCTGTGGTTCAGATGTCCTAGTTCAAGGAATTGAACTTGGGGTAGTTAGGGTTCCACTCCACGAGATTTATTTGCGTTCTCATCTTATGACTGGGTTAGTTAAAATAGCCGTACAATCTCAGTTGCCACTGAAGGGCATTTCTCTCATCCTTGGTAATGATTTAGCCGAAAGTAAGGTGTCTTGTCTTCCTGAAGTAGTTGATATACCATGTGTATCAGAAAGTAATGCGCTATTGACTCAGGAGTTGCAAGAACAATTTCTTTCTCAAAGTCACTCAGTTACAAAACAGAATGTGTTAGACCATGCGAGTTATTACCATGAAAGATTGCATTCTGTCTGGAAGCTGGCACAGCAGAGCTTAGAAAGTTCACAGTCTCAAATGAAAAGCAGATATGATAAACACACTGTTCAACGTTCATTTGAGCCTGATGATGAAGTTCTTGTGTTACTGCCTTTGCCTGGGTCAACTCTCCAAGCTAAATTTGAAGGTCCATATGTGATTGAGGAAAAGTTAAGTGACACCGACTATGTGGTAAAAACCCCTGACCGGAAAAGGAAAGAGAGGGTATGTCATATTAACATGCTAAAATTGTATGTTTCTCGTCCTAAGCTTGAATGCACAGTTCCATCTCCTGTTATTGTATCTGTGAGAGAGTAGAGTAGAGTAGAGGAGAGTAGAGGAGAGGAGAGAGAGTTGTTGGGTTTTGGCTGTGTGTTCCCTTAGTTGAACTTTGATTGTTTAGAGTGAGGATTGTTTGATCTTTGAAAGAGATACGAATTTTGTAAGTAGGAACTGTTCGGTTTTTGACCCCATTGCTTGTTATGACGTGGATTTGGATTCTCCTTTTTAACGCTGTTTGCCTGATCTTGTAAATAGTTTTATATCATTGTAAATATAGAGGGTTGGGAGAAAGTAAGGAGTTTGACGCCATTTTGTTTATTGTAACCTTTTTGATCTCTGTTTTTGGTTAGGGAGTTAGGTTCGTATATTGTACTTTTTCATTTTATTTTATTTTGGTTAGGGTTTAGGAAAGAAGTCTTAAAATAAAGAAGTTTTGTTTATTATTTTGGCCTGGTCAACTCCTGAAGGAAATTCCCTATTTATTTCTTTTGATGATTGTATTGTTTTTTTGTGTGTGTGTGTGGTTTCATTAAAAACCCTCAAAAGAATCCCCGCTTCCTCTCTCTCTTTTCATGTTGCATCCTTTACCCCTAGACGGGGTGTAACATCTAACTCTTCCATCAAAATCAAACAATCACTGCAAAACCATTTCACCTGTACTCAAAATCAAACGGTGCTCTCAGATCACACACACATGAGTCAATAAAATAAACACTACAGAGCATTAACTAGACACTACACTGAAAAATGGAGAACACTGCATCCAGAACATTACAGAAAAAAGTATATTGTATTAATACTTTAACAATTTTGCAATTCTGTAAAAAAGTATAGTAATTGCAACTGAGTAAGGTGAATATGTACTGCAAGAATATTATTCCCAGTCCAAAAAGGTCAAATAAAAATTCTAAATGAATAGCATGTTACAGTACACTAAAATACTGTAAGTTGTGCAAGTGTAAAATCAGGGTCGAGGAGAGATTCATTCTGTCTTAGCACCATGTCTTTGTGCTTGAGTCCGGCCTGAGGACTTTGTCCACATCACAAGTAATGTTGTCTTTTTTGCTAGACAAAGAGAAAAAACCCTCTGGTCTGACAGATCCAGCCTTGATAACACTCTCTATACCTTACTCTTTCTCTCCACACCCTCTTCCTCCTCATCCTCCACTTCTTACATGTACTCTTCCTCCTCTCCATCTCATATTGTTTCCATCTTGTTCGTATCATCATTCAGTCACCTGTGCCAGACACTATTTAAACTGAACTGAGCTGGATGATGACATCACTGAATTCAATGATGAACTGCCTTTAACTGAACATTGAATGTTTACGGTTATCATTTTGCATTATTGACACAATATTTTCCTAATTAATGCTGTACAGTTGCTTTGACACAATCTGTATTGTTAAAAGAGCTATATAAATAAAAGTGACTTGACTTGACTTGACTTAAAGTGAAATGTGAAAATCGATACATTAAATTTAGATGCCATCAAAAATATTTTTTTTTTTTTTTTTTTTTTTTTTTGTAGCATTGAGCATCAATTATGTTGAACATATGAATGTAGAGGCATTTAGATTAGATGAGAGTGAAGAAGAAATCCACTGAAAACACAGGAGTCACTGACTGAATTCTGCACTCTTGTGGATTCTCTCATCATAAACAATGACTATTTGATGATTATTTCAAAGGAGCTGTTTATTCTCTTTAGCTAGGTGTGGATACTGAAGGCATTATGACGGACTGGGGCATCCCCTTCATCTCCTGGTGGATGGTAGAACTGTGTAGGGCAGGGTATTGATACAGACCTCATGATTATATTCTGATTCAATTTCAACTCTCAGTTTGATTCATCTCTGATCTTGTATGAGTATCAGTTCATTTGGAAATATTTCAAGTACAATTTTCAACTCGTGCTGTAAACTATACATCAGGGGTATAGCCAACCCTGCTACGGGAGGGTTACCTTCCTTCCATTTTAACAAATGTAACAAAAAAAACAAAAAAACTTAACAAAACTCATTCAACTTTGCTGAATGGGAAGAATGCTACAAATACTGTTTAGTGGCTCTTTTTACTCAAACATTAACTGAAAAAGCACTAGACTACAATATTGACCTTGGCATTTATTAATCAGTATCGAGATTGTTCAAATAAAGATTTAAATTAATTAAAAATATTTCTACCCAGCTCTAGAAATAAGTAAGCCCCTTCAGGTGGAACAGCTCCAGATCTCGATTTACCTCCCCAAATTAAAATGCTTGATGAATGCTTCAGCCAGATGCTCAAGTGTATGGGCACAACTGGGACAAGTTTCCATACATGGAATTCACTTTCGAATTCAAGACTTGCTTCAAGCCTCCAAATGCTTCACAGTATTTTAATTTCTGTTCAGGTGACAACCCAGGACTATTGGACAATAGGCTCATCTCAAACTAACCCACAGACAGGGAGGTGTGGGGATAACAGCCAATCTCTTAACTACTCTGAGCAAAGAGGGTAGACACCTTCCAGTTCTCTAATGACTGCAGGAGATTAAACAACATTTCCATGTTCAACAGCTACCCCATGCCTCAGATGGACAGTCTGATAGAGCCACTGGGGATGGCCCACTGTGTCTTGATGCCTGAGTTTAATAGGGGATACTGGCAAATCCCCCTATCCCCTAAGGTTTCCCAACCCTGTTCCTTGAGGCATAGCAACAGTATACATTTTTGGATGTTTCCCACACCTAACCCATCCATTCAAGAGTTAGAAAATGTGTACTGTTGGTGTGCCTCCAGGAACAAGGTTGGGAAGCACTCCCCTAATATATGGGAAAAGATTGCCTTCGGCATCCCATCCAACCATTTGCAGTAATGGGTGAAACAGATAGAGACAGAAGAGAGAGGTGAAATAATCCAACCATTTTAAAATATGACAAAAATAATAACACTCACTGTAGTTTCTCCAGGTTACAGTGTGGATCCTTTAGTAGATCAGAGAGCAACATAACTCCGGAGACTCCTGGTTTATTCCAGCTCACATCCAGTTCTCTCAGGTGTGAGGGGTTTAGTCTCAGAGCTGAAACAAGAGCATCAAAACCCTCCTCTCCAATGCTGCAGTTGTACAGCCTGCAGAGAAATACAGAAAAAAACACTTCTCATACTTACACAGTTATGTTAAAAGCATATGAATGAGGTGTCCAGTAAGCAGTGAGTGTTGGATTGCAATAATAAAAAAAGAAAGATAAACAACCAGTGCAGGATAGAAAATATCTAACAAAGAAAAATCTAAATGTAAAACAAGACCTTCTACCTCTGATTATCTTAGTCTACAGGTCATTACTGCAGTGTAATTTATAGTATGTTATTTCCACTTATAGTTGTTATTAACTACTGATTGCATTGAATATACACAGTACTTACTTTAATGTCTTGAGTTCACAGTGAGAGTTTTTTAGTTCTGCAGAGAGCAGCTTGATTCCTGAATTCTGTAGGTTATTATGACTCAGGTTCAGCACTCTCAAATTTCTAAGAGATTTGGCCAGAGCTGAACAGCTTCTCCATGTAAGAAAACAGCCACTCAGACTAAGAAAGCATAATAACAACTGTATGTTAACTTGCATTGTTCAACTTCATATTAAAGTAACAATACAGTTTTATAAATAATTTAATCAATAAACACATGCTGTAGTGTAAATTAAACATTGAAACATGAAATATTCTGGATTCAATATTTATTATTTCTAGTGTTTTGTTCAAATACATTAAATAGTTAAGCAATGTAAATGCTCACTTTGCTTTTCTGCATACTTTGACCACTGGCAGCAGCCTCAGAAGACCTTCTTCTGATTGATGATATTTACTTAGTTCAAAGTCAGTAAGCTCCTCGTCTGAGTTCAGTAACACAAACACCAAAGCTGACCACTGATCAGGAGAGAGCTTAGCATCAGCGAGACGATCAACACGAGTTCCTTTCAGGTATGTTTGGACTTCATGCTGTAGAAAATGATCATTCAGTTCATTCAGACAGTGAAACAGATTGATGGATTTTTCTGGGGAGGGATTCTCCCTGATCTTCTCCTTGATGTACTCAATTATTTCCAAACTGCTATGAGTCGTGTTTCTTGTCTGTGTCAACAGACTTGGCAAAAGACTCTGATTGGACTGCAGTGAGAGACCCAGAAGAAACTGAAGATAAAGATCCATGTGTCCATTCTCACTCTGTAAAGCCTTGTCCACTTCCTTTTTTTGAAAATCGGTTATTTCTGACTTATGTTTCTTATTTGAAACAAAGGAGAGAAACCTGAACAAAGCAGCAAAAAACTCCTGAATGCTCAGATGCACAAAGCTGTACAATTTTCCCAGACACAGGCCAATCTCCTCTCTGAAGATCTGGGTAAAAACTCCCGAGTACACTGACACTTCTTTGGCATCAATGCCACATTGTCTCAGGTCCTCCTCATAGAAAATTAGGTTGCCTGTTTCCAGTTGTTCAAAAGCCAATTTGCCCAGTGAAAAAATTGTTTTTCTGGCCTGCTGAAGATCAACCTCACTTCTATCATCATACTTCTGGGTCTTCATTTTGGTCTGAAAGATCAGGAAGTGTGTGAACATTTGAGTGAGAGTTTTGGGGATCTCTGCACTCTCTGCTTCATGCAACATTCTCTCTAGAACAGTGGCTGAAATCCAGCAAAAGACTGGTATGTGACACATGATGTACAGGCTTCTTGATGATTTGATATGTGTGATAATTCTGTTGGCTAGACTCTGGTCATTGATCTTCTTCCTGAAATATATTTCTTTCTGAGCATCACTGAATCCTCGTACCACTGTGACCCGATCAACACACTCAGGAGGGATCTGACTGGCTGCTGCTGGTCGAGAGGTTATCCATATAAGAGCAGAAGGAAGCAGCTTTCCTTTGATGAGGTTGGTCAGCAGCACATCCACTAAAGCAGAGTGTGTGACATCAGACAACATCTGATTAGTTTGGAAATTTAAAGGAAGTTGACACTCATCAAGCCCGTCAAAGATAAACATAACTTTGTAATCATCAAGGTCTGATGATCTCAGTTCCTTTATATCTGAGAAAAATCGATGGAGAAGCTCCATTAGACTTTTATTTTCCTCCTTCATAAAATTCAGCTCCCTGAAAGGAAGTGCAAATATGAGGTGGACGTCCTGGTTTGCTTTTCCCTCAGCCCAGTCCAGAATGAACTTCTGTACAGACACTGTTTTTCCTATGCCAGCAACTCCTTTTGTCAGCACACTTCTGATGGGTTTGTATTGTCCAGGTGAGGGTTTAAAGATATCATTGCATTTAATTGGTATTTCCTGCTTCTCTAGCCTTCGGGACATCTCAATCTGTCTCACCTCATGTTCATTATTGACCTCTCCACTGTCTCCCTGCGTGATGAAGAGCTCTGTATAGATCTCATTCAAAAGTGTTAAGTTCCCTTGATATGATATTCCGTCATTTAGCAACTGGAATTTCTCTCCCAGTCTGGATTTGTGTTTTTGTGGAGACACAGGAACAAGATCTGATGAAAACAACAGAAACTTAAGTAAAATAGAGTACTTATTACCATGCTTTATATTCAGAGTGACCTACAATGAAAGGTCCCTATACATTTTGACAATCTGCAGGTTTCCTGCGAATTGAACGCATGACCTTGGCCGTTTTAGCATCATACTCTACCAGTCAGACTACCAAATTACTGACTATGAGCTAACTGTGATGTTGGATTTGGGGTTTGTTTCGTGTCTTTTAATTTGTAGTTTTGTACCTGGGTTTGTCATGTGGCTCTCTGTTCCCTCATATGATCATGCCATGTTCAGCTTGATGCAGCACTGTGCAGACCAATGACCAATTGACATCAAATTATCGCAAAAGCGATTAGAAGAGAGCAGACAGCTATGAAAGCTTGCGAATCGCTCTCTCTGTACTTTGATGTCATACACCGATCGGTCTGCACAGTGCCACCTCAAGTCGAAAAAAACACATCTTCTCTTGCTTTATGTGTTAGGCCGGTTTCACACTGCAAGCATGAGCGGCGCATGAGCAGCGCATATTTTTTTCAGTGTGCATGTTAACAAATGAGTGCATTCACACCGGGAGCAGGAGCAGCAATGCTTGAGCGTCAAGCAGGCATGTCGCGTGAGCAGCACTGAAGCAATGGATTCGGCACCGAGTCTATTTTTGCATCCAGTGTGAATACTCTCGCGAGTCTGCAGCTGCAGCGAAGATGAAGTTACCCTGACATGAAGCTGATGCGAAGCTCAAGCTTGTGGTGTTATGCAGGCTTTATGTTTATGGTTGATCTTGTCATGTGGTTTCTGTGTTGTCTTTCCATTGCTTCATTGTTTGATTACCCTTAGGTGTTCCTTATTATGTCATTAGTCCATGTGTATATATAGTCCTCATGTTTCCTTTGTGCCTTTGCCTAGCTTTGATGTTATAACCCGCTTATGGTGAGTCTAGTCAGGTCAAGTAACTCGTTTGGTTCTGTTTAGTTTGTGTTGGTTTAATTTATTGTTCCATAAAACTGCACTTGGATGCAGTCTAACTTGCCTACGGTGGATTTTGTTAGACCTGCTTCTGAGGAGTATTCCAGAAAGCAGGTTATTCGACTTGGAAAGTTTGGGTAAGTTTACTCTGAGTAAGTGGATAACCTCAATTTTTGGTTCCAAAAAGCTTTTGGTTAATCAACTCGCAGTTCAGTGTTTGTGAAACCTTACTCTCTGGAATTCTCCCCTGACAAAATGTCTTTAACTTCTAATCCGCTCCTCCTTTCCTCCATTGACTAAATCACCCTACACACTAAAAAATGCTGGGTTAAATACAACCCAGTGCTGGGTAAAATTGTCCCTATTTTACCCAGCACTGGGTTGTATTTAACCCAGCATTTTTTAGTGTATGCTGTCTGTAAATTGGTTTAATACAGGTTGCCATCACTTGGGAGGTTCTATTATTTAAAAGGTCCAAGCTCTTACTTTTCTGTAGCGTAGTAGTGAGGTCCATTTGATTCAACTTTCTCTGAACAAGCAATGTGATGTTCGGAAACCCATGTTTGAATTTTCTCTGGCCTTCATCCTCTTCCTCCATGCTGAGTTTCCTGGTAAAATATATACAGTATGCACACAACAACCTTACCATTGATGAATATGCATATTTCTAAATAGTGTAAACAAGGGAGTCACTAGACGCTTCTCAATTCAACTGCCCTAGAATAACTTTGAACTTAACAGTGCTTCAGAATCTCAACTGCCAACTCGTCATTTATTGTGCATTGTTAAAAATACATAAAATGCATACAAAGGTGTAAGAAAGTGATCTTGGTGAAGAATAACTTTTTACAGAATAGTAGTGACAAAGTATATGTAGTACCTTGGGTTCAACGGAGTCAGACTGAACCCCGAACATCCTAAGCTCAATCATTTTATACTGTATTACGTTCATCTTCCTGCTCAATATGTAAATTAAGTTTCGTTTTAAATGTAAATTGCGGATGACAATGAAAGTGATAGCCTTCCGTTCCCACATCTTCGGTAGACTCAAGTGGGAACAACCAAATGTTAAGGTGATAAGATTAAACTGAATCCATAGCAGTTATTTCATGTACCCTTTTGGTCAGCAGATGGTTCTTGACGACCTGCTGCTTCTCCCACGCTATAAGTGACAAATTATCGCTCCGGAGGTACTATTTACATATGATTTAATCGGAAAGAACCATCTATATGATAATTAAGCTCTTTGTAGAGAAAGGAGCATAGTTTAATACACAATTTGGAGTGGAAGCTGGGTCGAGGCAGACTATAATTTCTTATAAGGCATAAGCTAAAGTTGGTGAGAACAAAATCATTGTAAACATGGACATGGAACAAAGTTCTGTGGAAGTAGTCATATTCAAAATGAAGCTTGTGGGAGCAGACAGGAGCACAGCAGTGAACAGAAATCTTCCTTGAGAGCTCATTGGTGCATGTAAACTTTGCAAATGTATATTTACACAGTATTTGCATTTAAAAGACCCTATAAAACCAAAATTACACTTTTTATTTATTTGTTTATATATATATATATATATATATATTTATATATATTATGTGTGTTTGTATATATGTGTGTGTATATATGAAAAAAAACATTGAGAACCAATCCACCATGAAACTGTCCTCACCTCAGATCAGCAGAAAAGTCTCCTGAACTGAAGTTGATTATATCATCTATTGACTGGTCACTCTTCATGGAAACCCAGCTGGGTTCAGGACATTCTTTCTGATTTAGACTAAAACACAGAAGCAGTTAAACCGTATTTCATTATGCACAAACTTTCAAAGCTCTGAGGTAAACACTAATTTCGTCATTGTCACTCCTTTTATCAGTATAACTATGTTCACTTTTAGTATAGTTGCAGTACAGACATAGATATAACATAGAATTAAACTATTTGTGTACTCAAAGTTTACTACTGTTATACTTAAAGTATACTTTTATACACTAGTAAGTGGGCCAATTTAGTCCCATAGACTATTGAAATAGTACACTAGTATGTTGTTGTTTTGTTTTTTTTGTTGTTTTTTTTGATAACGGAAACCTTGATCTCACGTACCTGTGGTTTTTTTTTTTTTTTTTTTTTTTATTTCTTGTTTTTTAATACTAATCAATGGTGGAGGTTATGTACAGTATCGAGCAGTACAAGGCACACTTTCATTAAAAAAAATCATACAAAATTAGCAACATGTAGAATAGATATGGAATGGCAAAATCCCTGCTTGAAAAACCAGGCCATGTGGTCACATGGGTTAACTAGGCTCCCATCAGGCCAGGTGATTATACAGATCTCTTAATTCAGTTTGCTTCAATGTGATTAAGTTTCACAGGCTCACAATTTGTTTTTGTATCTGATTTTATGTGGTTCCAGGTTACTATCAAATAGCCTACATCACAATGGCAAAGAGAAGACCAAATTGCAATTGTTGTTGTTTTGAGGAACCCTGACATACAGTCTCATCTCTTATCCTGGGTCAGTCAAAAAGAGCACTGCTATTCAGATGCTGCATATTAAAAACATTACACAATCCTTTGAATGTTACTCACCTCTTGTCCATTCTTGTGTCATCCTCTCTCTTTCTGGAAGTCATGACATCAGTAATCTGTTGAACATTCCTTTGTCACAACAGTCTGTATAAAAAGTGAAAAAAGTGACGTGTAGCCAAGTATGGTGTCCTATACTCTAAATTTGTGCTCTGCATTTAACCCATCCAAGTGCATACACACACACTTGGAGCAGTGGCAGTCATTTTTGCTGTGGCGCCCGGGGAGCAGTTGGGGGTTCGGTGCCTTGCTCAAGAGTCTCATCTCAGTCATCATATTGAGAGAAGAAAGCACTGGTCATTCACTTCCCCCACGACAATTCCTGCCAGTACCAAGACTAGAATCCACAACCTTTGGGTTACAAGTCTGACTCTCTAACCATTAGGCCACGACTGTATACAGTGGGTACGGAAAGTATTCAGACCCCCTTACATTTTTCACTCTTTGTTATATTGCAGCCATTTGCTAAAATCATTTAAGTTAATTTTTTAAGGGGGTCTGAATACTTTCCGTACCCACTGTATATCACTTATCTCCACACTTCCAGATCAAATTCATTCACTCTGCAGTTTCGTTCTGTTTCTGACAGACCAGATCTAATGGACTGCTTCCAACCTGTCAGTTGACCAAAACATCACCGTTCACTTGGGTTCTACAACACTAATGGCAACAAGTAAGGAAGCTTGATGACCAATTGTATGTATTTATGTACGTTCCATCGCACCATTAATGGTGAGTGAGTAATGCCTAGGGGTTTTTCACAAAGAAGGACAAAGTCGCATTCCAGATACTGCACCCTTTCTTTTCTTGGACAAGCTGCCAATCTCCACCCAATCTGCTGAGATCATCACAACTTTCAGGAAAAGGCTGAAAACACACCCCTTCTGCAACAAATGCTTCATATAATATTTTCTTTTGTATTTCACTTCTGCTCTTGTATACTAGGTCGTACTTAAATTTGACATTGTGTGCTGCAAATATTAAGGCTTTTATCATATAATGTGTATGATATGCATCTGGGAAAAAGCATCTGCAAAATACAGGTGCATCTCAATAAATTTAATTTATTTCAGTAATTCAACTCAAATTGTGAAACTCGTGTATTAAATAAATTCAATGCACACAGACTGAAGTAGTAAATGAATACTAAATTATTAAAAAATAACTACAGTATAAAAATAACTACAGTAATATTTAATTTAACAAAAAGCGAATCAGAGTCCAAAGTTTTACAGGCTTTACTGTAATCTTGACTGTTGGGTTTCCTGCTCTTACTGATAGTGATTTTACAGCTGGGGTAATAAAGTCATCAGGCTGTTTTTCTGCTGGTTGCTAGAGGGTGAGGCAAGTACTTTTTACTGAAAACAGAATCTTCAGGATATTCTCTGATTCCTCTCTCTTCATCACTTTAATAAAGTACAAAATAATAATAATAATAATAAAATGAATCGCTAAATCCTTATAATAATAATAATCCTTATAAGCCTTATGAAGTCTTTCCACTTTTATCGTGATACTATTAAAATACACACAAGCACTTTCTGTTTCAAGAATTCTGTTTTTAAAGAGCAGACAATAATGATCTTATATGTTTTAGATGTAAGCCTTTATAAATATTACTCCTACATTGTTTTGATTTAATTTTTGTACATTCCAAGAACTTTCAATTAAAAATGTATGACCAAATAAACTTTGAATTAGCTGTGTAAACAGAAGTAAATAATTGTATTATGATACTTACTGAGTTTTTCTCTCGGAATGTGGTTTATATTCCTCTCATGAGTAAATGGACTTGACTTGAGCGGTCTAAAGATTTTGAAACAACCATAAAAAAGGGAGGCGCAAAGCTGTATGAGCTCTCAAACAACAAGCTGTTCTTTTCTGACATTACCTTTTGGACAGAATATTTACATAGAAAGTGAATAGTTCACTCGAGTAAATCTTAGCTCACTACACATTAAGGCTAATACTGTGTGTGGCAAAAAAAAAAAAAAAACATTAACTACACTACCCTATGCTTGAGAATACAAAATATACCATTTATTTGTGACAAGTGAGAATCTGTGTTTCTCTCTGAAGGCTGTTACAATTAGACTTTCCCGACAAATACAGTCCAACACCCCTGTAGATTCTCCATCCTGAAAAAAAGCAGTGACTTGACTTGACTTGACTTAATCAGGGGCGGACTGGCCATCTGGAGGTTCTGGAGAAGTCCAGGCCTACTGGTTCATCCTCAAAGAAAAAGTGTGAGATTAAGTGACGCTGACGGCCGACAAAAGGGGGTGCTAATGCAATCTATTTTTGCTTATAAGAAACCAAAACTGACGTGAAGGAGAGTGGGCTTGTGATGGCAAGCAAAAGACTTGAAGATAAAGGAACAGCATGTAGCCTATAGCACTATAGTAAAATCCCAGGTCCCAGTGTCCACTGCTATTTATTACTTCTCATTGTCTGGCATGAATATCCATTCATTTATAAAGAGACAGCAGCGATTCTACAACGGGTTACATTTTAGAGATACTGAGTTAGAAAATAGAGAAAATGAAGTAGCCTATAAGGTGATTAGTCTGATTAACATGACACACACACACAGAGAGAGAGAGAGAGAGAGAGAGACACATATGAATACTCAAATTGAAGAATTCTGTTGTTTCAGGTTTCTAGATTCTACACTCTAAGGTGCCTGTTGGTCTCTACTGGTAATTGGTCATATCATGGCTTTTGTTAAAGCCACTAAATCCTAATGTAATATGTCCCAAAACACACTACAGGAAACCGTCTCATGTTACGTATGTAACCCTAGTTCCTCGAGGGAACGAGACGCTGCGTCGAAAACGCTAGGGGAACGCGTTCTGTGTATTTGTAGTGGGAATCATTCAAATTTCTGTGATGGTTTCTATTGTTTTTGTCAGCAGGGTCACCATGGGTTGTGTGATGTTATTTGCCATAAATGCGATAGGATTGCTGTAATATTGTGAGATAGTACCGACTGTTTGTAGTTGCGGTGGGCCTATTTGGGAGAAAATCCAGGGCTGTTTTTTTACTCCTAGTACGTCCCTGATCACACCAGAGGGTTTTTTCTCCCTGCTGCCTGCCTGCGATGTAGACGAAGTCCTCATATGTATGTATGTATGTATGTATGTATGTATGTGTATATATAGTTTTTGTTTCTCTCCTTTTTGAGAATTATGTGAGAGTTTTTTTTGGTATATTCTCTAAGATATATATATTTTTCAAATTTCCCACGATCAAAGAGAATGCTAATGCGCATGTGTGGAGCAAAAAACACGCCCTGGGGTTCCTGTGCACGCAAGTTATTAAAGGTGTTTCAACTGTACACATGTCCCAAATGTAATCAGTCCACCCTTGATTTTTGGAATCTTATCACGTAACCCAGATTACATTGCTGCTATTTCAACGAGACATTTGATTGTTTCCACCTGTACCATACAGCATTTTTGGCTGAACTGTTCCTTTAAAAACCCGAATGCAGCTGGTAACTCATAAACAGAACGGGTCCCTTTAAATCGTGCGTAGAGTGGAGCAGGTGGGTGTTCCCCTGCGCAACACAGTGCTGCTGGAACCGAGCGCAGTCACTTTTTACGGAAATTTGCGGCTTGTCCTCGACGCTTTAGCGAAATGCTGCAGCTGAATGACAGCGTGGACCCTGAGAGCCCGGGTGCGGCTGTTTTACACCCGGCGGACTGTGATGATGGGCTGGATTTGGCCCGAGCTGGAGCTTCGGTGGCCTGCTGCACCCCGCTACAGACCCTCACGCCTTTCCATGTCCCCAACCCAACCATAGAGCCCGGGTGCGGCTGTTTTACACCCGGCGGACTGTGATGATGGGCTGGATTTATCCCGAGCTGGAGCTTCGGTGGCCTGCTGCACCCCGCTACAGACCCTCACGCCTTTCCATGTCCACAACCCAACCATGCGAGCCAAAGTCAAGGATTATTTCGTCTTCAGGGTGAGTAAGAAGCACAGTATTTGCTACAGAACGCCCGGACTCGATAGTCAAGGTTGTGTATTCTGTGAAAAAATGGTTTGTTTCTTAGTGTGTTTACTAGATGGGGTTGTATGTCAAAACCAAAAGAAGCTCATGGATGAGCATCATAGACGCGTTCATAAAATGAACAAAACGCAAAGACGTTAACATTTAATTGTTTTTTTTTTAAGTTGACGCTTAAGAATGCCTGTTGCTCGAAAATGCGTAGGGAGCTCACCAGGATTTGTGACACGGCCATTGTGCCTAGCGGTCTCTTGTTAGCTGGAATGAAATGCAGTAGCTGTAGTGACCTTGTAACATAATTATGAAACTAACTATAATTAGGAAGCCCAGTTAACAGTTTGAATCACTGATTAATGTGACATGAAGTTGATTGTTTTTGCCAAAAAAGAGGCAAAGACAGTATCAGGCTGTTCAGAATTGAATACCAATGTACTGCGTATTGTGTAGCCTATACTGTATACTGCCTACTACAGTTTTCAAATAGTATGCAGTGATAAACGTTTGAAACAGATTCAAATTCTTTTGCATTTATGGTGCAAATGTTTTCACTTCTGACAGACGCACGTTAAAAAAGTACTTATTGTCTTCATGTTGTATTGCAAAACACTTTTGCTGCTATTGAGGTGGGATTACAGGAAATGTTAGGGACAAATTTTGTGAATTTATAGAAATGAATCCGAGATGACCACTCGAATGGTATGAATGAAACACACCATTTCATTAGACTTGCGTTCTTTTTAGAATGATGATGATGTAAATGTTATAATTCTAATAAATGGTCATTCACTACCTCCACAACCACCTGAAACATTATTACCCATATAGATAAAATGCTTCTTCCTCTAACTTATATTCTGGTTTGTCACTCAAGTCACTTTATATTACAGTGTCTGCTAAATGAATAAATATAAAAGCAAAGAACAGCATGCTATTTTATTTATTTTTGTGTATGTGTGGTTTCAGTCGGTTCAATTTTATCATACACTCTAAAAAATGCTGGGTTAAATATAACCCAGCGCTGGTTTAAAAAGGGACAAACCCAGCTATTGGGTTGTTTTGACCCAGCAGTTGGGTTATGTTTTGGACCCAGGGCTGGGTTTGTTCCTTTTTAACCCAGCGCTGGGTTATATTTAACCCAGCATTTTTTAGAGTGTAAATTTAGAATACATTTAATACATTTGACGCATCACGCTTTCTGCATGTTTGTACACAGGTTTTACACTCCAATCCACATATGATTGTTTGATAAATGAGACCCATGCAGTGATGTACATTGTAAACTATGGGAGTAGTGTGGTATCATGCTTTTGTGTTTGATCTTGAGCTGTTGTCATCCGTTTATGTGGCCTATAGCAGTGGTTCTCAGCCCAGGGGCCGGGGCCCTATAGGGGGCCTCAAGATTTAAAATAAGACAAGAGATGCAGCAATCAGGAAATGTCTTATTTTAATTCACCTCTCAACAACTTTTTTTCTTTTTTTTTTCTATAAAGAACCAGGATTTTCAGTGTCTAGGAATTCCTTAAAATATTAGGGATTGTAATTATAAAGGCGTGTTTTCTTGACCTGAATAGGTCATATAAATTAATAAAATACTAATGGGAAGTTTTATACTTTTTTTTTTTTTATATGCATTTTTCTAGGTATGCCAAAACAATTTACAAGGAAGAAATTGTGAGTGAAAATTATTTTTGAGGAGAATGGAGGCCTTGGAGTCAAAAAGTTGAGAACCACTGGCCTATACGGACTTTAACTACACAGTAGAAATAAGTTGTATCTTTTTTTTTTGACATCCATTTGATGTTGTTTCAAGCATCTAAATTAGGTGCTGTTTTTGCTTTGGTCTCAGCCAGGAACCATAGAGCAGGCAGTCAATGATATCCGCACGGTTGCCTTGCCTTCAGAAGACGGAGAGGTTCTTAGCGTGTGGCTGCTAGCTGAGTGAGTCTATTGCCATTTCTTAACACAATATCACTTTTATTGCATGAATTTCTAAATGAACAGAAGGGCCTTCAGTGGATATTGATTGCAACCTTCACACAAAAACATACCATGGGACTACCATGGCTTTTGGGAAATACTATGCTATTTTTTTTTTCATGTACTTTTGATTTACCTTGGGTTACTATGTAAATACCATGGGATTTAATTGTAGTCGCTGTCAGTAATATGGCATCCATTAAAGTACCGTGATACTAATATGTCATAACATCACTGTACCATGGTACCTCTACAGTATGTTTTGCTGCAGAATTTGACGGATGTCTGTTCAGCCGGCTTCATGTCCTCTTTATATTTGACCACAGAATCGATCACTGGAACAATGAAAAAGAGAGACTGGTTCTTATAACTGAGAGGTAAGAGAGTACTGTAAGTTTTCACTGGAATGGATGTTTAACTGTTAGTATCAGGAAATGGGTTCTGAATGAGCTGCTGGTCTGTTGCAGGTCTTTGTTGGCGTGCAAATATGACTTCATAAACCTCCAGTGTCAGCAGGTCATCAGAATTTCCCTGAACGCTGTGGACACGATCTCAGTCGGCGAGTTTGAGTTTCCCCCAAAATCCCTCAACAAGTAAAACACTTCATTCTCAAGCACAAAATACAATCTGCTGATTGACATTGTCATTAAATGACAAATGTCCCATGGCTTTCTCCACACCGTTATGTTAATTAGAACATTATAATAACAAACTTTAAAAATCGAAACTAGATTTAGGTCGTATTAAACTTTGTTTGTGTGTGTGTGAAGGAGAGAGGGAACCGGTATCCGTGTCCAGTGGGACAAGCAGCCAAAACCTTCGTTCATGAATCGCTGGAACCCCTGGTCCACTGACATACCCTACGCCACCTTCACCAAACACCCCATGGCACACGCCGATGAAAAGGTGGCCTCCCTCTGCCAGGTAACTGTGCTTCCTACTAGTGTTTGAGTCTTATAGATGGTTCTGTATCAATACTGAAACATTTGAAATGATTATCTTCCGCTGTATGGATGCACAGGTACCAGCTGCATTCTCGCTCTCTCTGACAGTGAGCTGACGCACACAGCGGTGTGTGTTTTAATGAAATGCACTGCATGTTTCAGAGTGAAGCGCGACACTGTTTTCTAGAAATGTAAAAATGTGGTTGTTGTCAAACCAGAATTGGGAACATTTATATATCTTTTTACTTTTTGCATCAACCCGCCCAGGGACACAATGAAAATTAGCCATCTTGGCCAAATCTGGCACATTTTATATTGAGTCTGTGTGTTTAATTAATGTGTATTGTCCATGATTGAATAAATAAGTGAATAATGATTGGATGAATGCACACACAGGCACACACGACTTGGTTTACAGAAAAAAACACTCAAAAAAAAAAAAAAAGTCTGAATTTAGACTGCCAGTTACGCTTTTTCACATTCGGCATAATTTCCACAATTTTTTGGGATTTAAAGCTTCTTTGCAGTTTTCCACCAAAATAAAAGCTCAAGAGTTTAACTTTGGCCAAAGAAGAAATTCATAAGTATTGTAATTTTCCTTTTGTAAAGTAAAATTTAACTTATAAAACGGATAGTTCCGGTCCTTGATTCTGATTGGCTGAGCCGCGTTCGAAGCTGTTGTAAAGTATGGTGCGTTCAAGTCATGTCGGATAGATCGTATTTACGAGTTGAACGCACATGAACGCCACCACAAAGTCGTTATTACGAGTGGGAAACTAATTTTCTTTAAGCCCCGAGTTTCCGAGTTGGGGGCGTGTCAGTGAGAAAACGTGTTGGATGCAGTGGACGCATCCAAAGACTAGATATGCAGCATCTGTATTGATGGTAAATTTGTTGAAATTAATAAAATGATTAATTTTTTGTAATGTAAAATAAAACTGTTACATATACAAAATATTATATTATTGTATAATTACCAAAGAACATATAATGATGCAGTTTACATCACCTTCATAAATTTAATAAAAACAGAAAAAAGCAAAAACACAATGACGCACATTCTTTATTCATCATCTTGTAGATGTAAAGTTAAAAAAATCGTTGAATTTTATGGAAAAAAAGTTCAATCGCCATATTGTTCCGACCAAAGTGACTTGAACGCACCTGACGTTGTAATTACGACTTGTCAACTCGTAAGTACGATTGTCCCAGGAGGACTTGAACGCAGCAGTACTCTACAAACATACACCTTTGTCTACTTCTGTGAGTTGCTCGGTAACCACTTTGTTGCAACCACAACTGTTTCTGAGGAACTACATTGTTTGGTGGAAGAATACTGTTTTTATTATTATCATTACACTTTATTTGCTCTGTTTTATTTTGTGAAACCTTACTACGTATATGGAATAACCGTAGCCATGGTTTACAGTGAATTTATAACAGCTAAGGGGGCTTTAGGCACTCCGCGTCACATCGTGCCTAACAACGTCCCTTAGCTGTTATAAATTCACTGTAAACCACGGCTTCACGGGGCTTATTGCTTTAATAATAATTAATAATGCATGAATATGAATAATTAATACATTTTGTATTTTATAGTGTTATTGTATAATAATAATAATTATCTCACTCAGGGAGCTATCATTCCTGAGGAGTCTCAGAGTTGATAAGAAAATACTTTGAATTGGGCCAAATTAAACTAAACTACTGTTATTGTTCAAATTTTATGCTAATGTGGCATGTTTTTGGAAAATGGTATCAAATATCAAAATTTCTTAAGGTGTTTTATAAAAGTTAGAAATTCTAGTATCATGACAAGACAATTTCATACAATAATCAATTTTGAAATCTTGCAACAAAATCCTAAAAAAAAAAAAACAAGATGAAATGCATAAATAACTTTCACAGTTCACAAAAAAGAAAATGCAAGCAAAGTGAACTGCAGGTTCTGCGCTAAAGGAAATCTTTTGAAATCTCGATCTCAGACGCCAAAATCGTGGCTAAAACCTTTCAGTGAGCTCTTCATACTTTGCTGTATACACAGGAAGACAAATAGAAATGAATTCTGCTCACAATTTCAGCTTGAGAATTTCAAGACGCAGCTTGTCCAGGCTGTGAAAAAAGCCCATAAAGACTTCCCCATCCCGGGACGAGCCAATGGCGTGCTGATACTGGAGCGGCCGCTCCTGATCGAGACTTACCTGGGCATCATGTCCTTCATCAACAATGAAGCCAAACTGGGCTACGCCATGACAAGGGGGAAAATCGGCTTTTAACTCCTGAATTCTCCCTCCATTTCTCATCCTCCAGTCAAGTGCTGTTTTTGAGTGATACTGCTACACTTGAGTATGTGAGTCCAGTACTTACTGCTTATTTTGTTGTTTGGATGTAGATAGCGTGTGAAATGTGCCAGGCAGTGAGACGTGTGGTCACTGCAGCAGGATGTGCCTGGATGAAGCCCTCTTCCTCTATTCACATGTGGTAAAAAAAAAAAAAAAGCCTTTCTAATGTGTTCGAATGGTTTGGAGATGCAGTGTGTGTTACTGGCAACGATTTGACCATTGATCACTATCCCTATTAAGTCCCTACAAATGGCATCCCCTTCCAGAAGTGCCCTTTAAGGGCGCAAAAAAGCCATTTGGAATTCACCCTAAAGCTCACAACGCTTGCCCCGCCACCGGGGTCTTCTGATTGGTCCATTGTTTTGGAACTGACATTGATGAGCGGCACTGTGTGTAAAAGTTTAAATTCTTTTAACTTGACACAGCATCTTAAAAACGCGGTGCTCATGTGCGACACGCTGCAAAAGATATTGCATATGTTGCATTCTGAACATTTACTTTGACATATTGGACTTCGGTCAAAGTGGCGATGAAAATCCATCCGGGCAAGCATTTCCCAAAAGCATCGTGAGCTAAATTGATCATAGAGACCGCTGGTGCCAATGGTTCTACGATCTACTTAGGCTTACGATGCTTTTGGGAAACGCAGCCCGGATTTTTTCACCTGTATTTTGATGTAGTGTAAATTCGTTAATCCGAGTGTAATGGATTAACGAAAAAAGAAAAAATATAGGGTGTGAATTTGGTTCTATGCATGGGTTGTTGATTGTATTTTGAGAAGTGGGTGTTTGTGGAGACGGGTTTAAGTGCACTAGATGATCTGAGAAGTCTGCTCACTGGAAGGTTCAGTTATGACATTTTGATTAAACAATACAAGCTCAAAAACAATAAATAAAATAAAAAATAAGAACCATATGCACAGATGAAATATTCACGGCAATGATCTATAACATGCATTTAGAAAATAGATTTCCATTTCATGGCAACTTTAAATACCAGTGGAGTTAAAATGGTGTACTTCATGAAACACAACCAGAACAAATTTTTGTGAATTTTTCAGTTGAATCATGTAAATTTCAATATTTAATTCCATGTTCACAATTGATCGCAAAACAAAAATAACATTTTTTTTATGAACGATTTGCATGAAAGTTTGTTCTGTTTGTTTCATGAATGGGGTCCAATGTGGGCTAAAAAGGTTTTAAAACTGCATGCTTTCTGAACAGCACTACTATTAAATAAAAACTAAGACTTACGTGACGTAAAATGTACTTATTTTCCTCTGCACTGCAGTGCTTTTATAAGGTTTGAAACTCTCTGAATAAAGTTGATTTGGACTGTTACTGAACATAACAATTTAGGTTTTAGTACTCATATTGCTTACATAAATGAAATCTCTTAATAATTTTAGAATTATTTAGATCTAGACCCATGAGACTTTACATTTAATACAATCTGCATCTGTCTTTGCAAAATGAAACCCAAAATAATGTTTTGCATAAAGAAAATGAGCTCAATTCTCAATGTAATGTGAAAAAAAAATCTAATTCTCATTAGTAATGAAAGTTAAAATCAATAGAATCAGCATAATTTAATATTTAAAATCAGCATTATGACTCAGGCAGGATTTATATCCCAAACACTGCTACTAATATAAGGTCAAATTGCAATTTATGCAATGTGTGAAATAATGTTTGTAATAGAACACAGTATTGTCCGCATGATATCTTCAGATATAATGCTGGCTTTAGGCAACACACCAAAAACCATGGTAATATAGACAGGGGACATGTATTCTCAAGTGTGTCCACAGGAAGCACCTGCCTGACATGTATTTTCTCACACTGTTCTTATTTCAAAGTGAATTTCAGGTCTTCTTGTGGCTGCTGTAAACTCATGAAATGTAGCGTACTACTGTTACGTGTGCTTTATGTACAACTCATGTTTGTGTGCTTTATCCATAATTCATGCCTCATTTCTTTAACCTAAAAGACAATGTTTAAGTCCTGCCTAATTTACAGAAAGTTGAAATGAAGTTAACCAAGGCAAACAGTGTGTGTTTGATACTGTTGATTCCTCAGGGGATGTTGGTCAACAGATTGGCTTTTGTTTAAGGATGCACGACACGGCGGGACGTGAACTTGAAGGTTTCCTGCTGTTGAGCGATTACGGGTTCAGAGACTTTGAAGTATTTTTCACGCATATGCTCGTTTGTTGGCCAATTTCTGTTTGTTTCTTTTTTTTTGGCTATACATGGAGAAATAGTTGTAACCTTGTTGAAAGTGTCTGTTTTTTTTTAATACAGGCATCAGTGTTTTTTTTCTATATTTGTTTTAAATGTAATGTAAAGTTGTGCATGATGGTTATGCCTGCAACTTGTTAGATGTATAATTTGTTAGCCATAGCCTCAATTCACCAAAAACAAAATCGAAGCACCTTTTCCTCTTTTCAAAAACACATGTAATTGTTTTTCAAGTAAAATTTTTTATTTTTTTTTAACTCATCCATGTTATTATAGTAAAATATTGTTTGTGTTACGCAAATCAAGCCTAGATCTGAACTCCTCCAGGTTTGTTTAAATTTAATTTTTGAAATCATCTTAAAAATTGTTGCCTGGATTTCATCACACTGATTTATGTAATATAAACATCATGCTTTAAGTAAAATTATGGTTCTTTTAACTTTTTTTTCTCATTTGTTGTGTCTTGTTTTTACAAAATGTTTTACATTGTGAGATTAAGCACAAGTCCACATAAATTGTCATTAATTGGATGCAAAACAATCTTAATTAAATCTAAATGAAAGTATTTATAAATCTTGGTATTTATAGTATTAATTGTATTTAATTCCTTAGTAGTCTATTACAGTAATACTTTTTGTGAATTGTTCTTGACAGGTTCACCTGTAATCTCTGTAGAAGACAGACAAAACCTATGGGAAACATCAATGTAGAAACCTTTATTACAAATAGCGCTAACTTTATAAAAATAAATCTAGTTTTCAAACCTTAAACATTAAGGAAATTGTCATTCACAACCATTCACATTCATCTGAAAAAACAACAAAACCTTCAAAATCACATCAAATCTAAAGTGACATAAATGTGATGTGTTTGTATGATATATTTGGTCCTCCAAAACCGTTATTTAGCTTGTCTAAGGCCATAAGAAGCAGATGTGAGTGAAAGCATCGGCTCATTTGCACTATGCTGGTGCTGGAGAATCACACATGCTATATATCTGTACTTGACAACACAAAACCACATTTCATTCCCTCACAGACTATTATACTCATTATAGCATGTGCTCTATCGAAAATCATTTGTGTCAAGCTGAAACCAAGTTATAAAACCTCACCTGAAAACTACACAGAAGTGTATTTGTAGTACATTTGTAGACAGACACAGTGTTTAGCCTCGAGTTCTTTGGAGAGCAGATCTCACAGGATTGCAGGAACTGCTCCTGTATTGTAGAAGCAGGCTCTGGGGAGTGTGATGAAGAGCTCTGGTTTATTTCTCCTCCTCTGCTTCCATGTAACACAGGCAGATGTGCTCTTTTGAGAGCAGCACCAGTGAGCTGCCACTGCAGTGCCAAAACAGAGACTGCACCTGAAAACTGCCTGTGAGGAAACACAGAAAAAGAAGTTAGATGTTTCCTTTGATGCAAGCAGCTTCCTGTATTGTTTCAGGGGAAATGCTTTTCCTCAATCTGGTTTCAAAACAACTATATGTGACCCTGGAGCACAAAAGCAGTCTTAAGTCGCTGGGGTATATTTGTAGCAATAGCCAAAAATACATTGTATGGGGGTCAAAATTATCCATTTTTCTTTTATGCCAAAAATCATTAGGATATTAAGTAAAGATCATGTTCCATGAAGACATTTTTTAAATTTCCTACTGTAAATATATCAAAACTTAATTTTTGATTAGTAATATGCATTGCTAAGAACTTCATTTGGACAACTTTAAAGGTGATTTTCTCAATATTTTGATTTTTTTGCACCCTCAGATTCCAGATTTTCAAATAGTTGTATCTCGGCCATATATTGTCATATCCTAACAAACCATACACCATTGAATAGCTTATTTATTCAGCTTTCAGATGATGTATAAATCTCAACTACGAAAAATTGACCCTTATGACTGGTTTTGTGGTCCAGGGTCACATAAATGATCTGAAGTTGTAAAAAAGGCTGATAGAATCAAAGCAGTGTCTGTGCATCAATTAAATTGTATATTAATGCAAAAAATTATATTCTTATAGAATAATTTTTGTCTTTATCTTGCTTGATATCAGTTATCAGCCTACAGTGAGACTAATGAATGGTGGAAGAGTTGTTAATGGATGCACTGATCTATTAAAATTCAGCCCAATACAAAAAGCTGATAATAAGCTTTAATGCTAAATGACAGATAATAAAAATGTATAAAATAACTTACTTTTTTTTTTTCAGTACAAATACCTTAAAAAAAAAAAACCTTACAAACTAAAATCAATCATTTGAAATGCAACACGTGAATTCAGGCATCATACAAATGGATATTAATTTCAAGACTTAATATTACATTAAAAAATTATTAAATTAGTGTTTTTTGATTAACTTGACTGAGAATCAGATCTAAATCTAAAAATCACAATCTAAAAATATGGGAAATTAACATGTACAATAATAAATTCAATATAACATATCGACTGATACCAATAAATTAAATATGATATAAATTAAATCAGCCAATAACTGAGATGGTACCAATAGGTTGTGCATTACTAAAATGTATTCATGTAATTATTAATACATTTAAATTCAAAAATCAGTGGAGATTTATCATCATAAGTTTTTCTAACGAATTAGTGAATTAATAACTTGAATGAATGAATAAACTAATAATGAATTAAAGAAGTGCTATAAGTATTGACATACAGTACACTCACATAAAGCGATATATAATATATAAATCTAAACTGGCATTTTTTTTTTTTCATAAAATGTGGCTATATAATTATTTGTTTAAAGTTCTATACAGAAGTATGTCCAGCTTTGTTTGCATACATACAGTATACTCACGTAGGGAAATATATATTACAGCATACCTCAACTGCTCGATTGCTTCTATCGTTGCAAAATGTCAACAATATTATCGTCCAGCTCTAATGTGCTAAATGAGACTATAAGGCATGAAGATATTAAGATTTTTAAAAAACATTGACATGTTTTTCTGTAAAGCTGCTTAGAAACAATCGTGT
The DNA here is from genome assembly GCF_001515605.1 of Sinocyclocheilus anshuiensis. Classification (NCBI taxonomy): domain Eukaryota; kingdom Metazoa; phylum Chordata; class Actinopteri; order Cypriniformes; family Cyprinidae; genus Sinocyclocheilus; species Sinocyclocheilus anshuiensis. The sequence continues at coordinate 252,498 of NW_015557175.1, forward strand.
ATTGTGACAAGAGCTATACAAATAAAACAAGTTGATCTAGATGTGATGATGCATGTGAAATATTTTTCCCTTTTTAAATGTTTTTTTAAAATGAGAAACAAAATGATGGCTCGTCTTCACATTTTTGTGAAAGATGCAGTTTCACCAAGAGACAGACTCGTCTTGTATACAATGCTGCTAGTGACATAATGTCCTGTTTGTCATTAATATTCAAGGAAAAACATATACATAAATCTTGTCATAGAGGGAAAAAAATATTTTTAACGCATTGCTTCATGGCCAGTAAAATAATTTTCATAGCAGGAAAATTTAGCCACAACTAGCAGGTGGCATACAGTTCATTTTGACCAGTAACACACAGCCGCTTGTTGCTTTATTATAACACACAGAACTGTATGTGCTGGTCAAGCAATGGAGTAAAAGCTTGTTTGAATGTAATGCTGAGGCATGCACAGTGGTGAAACTGGATCCATACCTTCGACTGGTACATTCACAGACACGCAGCCAGCTGGTGACCACAGATAAACTTTGGTGTTTCCGGTGCAGAGAGCCAGTCGAGGTCTGTGTGGGTCCCAGACAAAGCAGCGCACAGGAGCCGTCTGCTCCAGGACGGCCAGCAGACCGAGTCTCAGCATGTCCCACACCCACAGGCTCTGAGGCATGTTATCTGACAGACGTTAGACACAGCGTCAGTGGAAACCAACAACAACACACGAGCCTATGAGCCACAGTTGTCAGGACCTCTGAATAGGAAGAATAATGCAAGGGACTTTCCTAAGAAGCAAGGACACCAAATGGCTCTGAAAACACGATCCAGGTTGGCACTGGCAGAATGTAATGCTTCTCATAATGCATGGCGATAGAGGTGAACTACACAGCTAGGCGGAGCTGTTCCCACAGTCACTGAAAACGTTTCTGTGCATTGTAAAATTGTGATTTCTGGGGCTGGAAAAGTAATGGAAATCAATTAAATCTTAAGTAAGGGAAGTTAACACTAAAGGCAAAAACCATTGTTTTTTTTCAGGCACCAGTGAATTTCTGTTCTGAAAAATGAATACAAATGAGTGCATATTAAATAGACAATGGCATTTGCATATTTAAACAGCATTTTATAAAACTTGTAATACAAAACAAAAGAATGGTCATACATTAGTGTTTCACCCTATTCACCTGTAGTGTGTCTTGTCTGAATATAAATGTTTGCAGATACTCTCGTCTCTAAAATATTTCACTAGCTAGAGACTGCTCTTTGCGATCTATGAAATCTTTCAAATGTTTAAAATCTTTATCTAGTAATGTAAGTTATGGAAATTCACATTCAGGATTCATGATTGCCTCACCATTCTTTGTAGCAAGGTAGCGATTATCAGCACTGATAGCCAGAGCGGAGATGCCGATTTTCGGGTTGGCTCGGTCTGGATCGGGCTTGATTACTGGCACCTGGGCTGGCAGTTGTGTGATCTCATCTGAAACAAGGCAAGTCTATCTGATTAAAATGTTAAAGCACAATTTTCACAATTTAAATGCATTTCACCACCTATTTCTGGACTAAAGCTTACAGATTATGTGCATTAATGCTAAACCCTGTTTCACACTTTTGTAGCATTTCATTTTTTTACTTGAAATCCACGTACACATGCTTTTAGAAATGGCACTAATAAAGGTTTAGGTGTTGTACTGGCTTAATGCTGATTGGAACTTCAAAATTATTATTATTAAATTATTTAAAAATACACATAATAGGCACTGTATTCACTGTATTTAAATATGTGCTGTTAATAATTATAGTAATGAGACTGTAATGAAAATTACCAAGACATTTCCTTTTTTTTTCTTTTGATTTTGGGTGGAATATATCCTGGGCATCTTTTCATGACATTTAAACATAGCCCCCCAAAAAGGGCTATTTTTGGTATTGTACCAGTGGTAGTTTTTCAGTCCGGTTTACACGAGAGCACCTGGAAATTTGGTTTGGTGCTCACACTGCACATAGCGTGACCCATTATATATAACTATAAAAAATAAAATTATTAATAATAGAAATATTATTATTGCACTTCATTCATTTATTTTTTGAATAAAATAATAAACAAAATAGTGTGACAATATTTATATTATATTGTAAAATAAAAAGTGAGTATCAAATAAAAAACCTATTATTTTATAGTGCACTAAAAATATAATACTAATATTTACACATTCATTTTATTTTATTTCTTTATTTTTTATATGAATTATCATCATTTTCAAAGCTAAAATCAGCAAGCTTTTATTCTGGCGGGTTGCCATCAAGAAATTATAGACCTATGCGCATCTGGTTTTGAAGTCAGTGAATGAAGTATCACGGTTTTTGAGTTTTGCTCTGAAACTGGCAGTGCATATACTAGATTTATTCTTTTAGTTCGAATGGAAATCTTACACAGTATTACAGTTAGTCAATCTAAAACGGTGATTGTGTATTAACAGCTGTCAACCAGCGCATTTCTTATTTCGGTCACGCATGCGCACCTCTTATGTGCATCCCTGTCTACATGTAAATTGACTCTGTTGTGACTTGATAACCTTAGCATATAACCAAGTTGCCGAACTGGTGTTGATCTGTCAACTAGTATGTGGTCAAATGTTAAGGTGCTCAAGTTCATGATGCATGACAAAAAGGGTTTTTTTTCAGCTTCGTTTCAGTAAATCTTGTCTTCTTTCCTATAACCACTTTCTGTGTAGTTCAGGGCTCAGTCTCATTGTAACATGATGAGATCTCTATTACCATGATATTGGTGAGATTTATGTAGCGGCATCTGCAGACTACTGTCAATAGTCCAGCAAAAGAAACAGATACTCATCATTTTTAATGACCTGCCACCACGTTAAATCTACTGCATCCACTGACACAGTGCTGTCTGCATGTGGCAGGTAATGTTAATGCACACTTAACGCATTAACACGTTAATGCACACTTAATGCACACTTCAGTAACACACTTACCAGATACCCTCCTCACATTATAAACAGTTTACCTACCAAGAAATTAATCCTACCAAGATTAATGAAACTTACACTTGCTCTGTGTGCTAAATAGTGAATTATCCATAGTCAGCTGATGAATAGAAAGATCCTCACTGCCCACAACAGGTCTTTTCTCTACTTCCTTAAGCACCACCTAGAAAAGAAAAAAAAAACTGCATCAGATTATTCAACTCGAAAAAAGGCAATGACTTTCTTATTTTTAATATTTTCATAATGGTCTCGTTTGTGCAACCCAGGCTCATTGGAAAAACGTGTCTGTCGTGGTGCTGTGAATAGATTAAAAATAATTAACTAATTAATCGCACATTTTTCTGAAATTAATCGTGATTAATCCCACCTAACATTAAAGTTTTTAAATAAACTTTTATATTGCAATAATTTAATTCAATCTTCAAATTAATGTAGAAACACAAAGAACAGTATATTTGTAATATTTGTTTAGTAGCATCTTTTTTTTTTTTATGACTGAAGGCGAGTATCACTACTGATGTCTCCATGAAATGGTTTTCCCCCCTAATATTTAACCACTGACTAGCCATTCAACATTACAGTATTATTGAGAGCTATCAATTTGAACATTTATTAAGACTTTTAAAAATAACAATTTCTAATTTAAATGAACTTAAAAAAATCTTCACATAAACCCATCATAATAAACGTCATATTTAGCTACCTGTGCCCTTCAGCAAGTAGGAAATATACAGACATTGAATGAAGTTATCAAACACTAAATTGTAATTTAAATAAAGATTCATCCTTAAAGCTACAAAAGTGATTGATTTCCGCTTTATTTTCTTTTGTGCTTTGATTAACAGATATCACAGCAGCTGTTATTAGGTTATTTTGGCTGCTATTACTTTAAGAGCTGCCGCTGCTGAACATGACGTGGATCTGACACGCATCCTATTTTCTCATAACTCTTTACCTTTTCTGACCCAATTCAGGTCTTAAAGTGTCTACTAATGAGCTGACGAGTTGAATCAGGTGTGTTAGAAGAGGGAGACGGTGCTGGGATATTCCAGTACAGTTTTGAAAAACATTTCAGAGACATGTTCTTAAATGTGACTCATATAACAAATACTTACATGCATGCACAGTTTTAAAGCTTTAATTGCCTTTTTGGTAACTTCATGATCATGACTTTACTGACGACATAACCATGACATTGCATGCTCGTAGTTTCTTTCGCGCTTTAATATTAAATGATACAGGCTACAGTGCGCGCCGCCACATTTGTGCATGCAATTGAAGAGCACGTGCTATGAGCACAGTATAACGGCTGACAGGACAGGGGAAAATCGTTTTTACTGACATGTGGCCTGACAACAGCTTATCTGACCACAGTTCACTTTTCTTCTACTCAATCTACCTCATCACCTGTAGCTTTTTCGTACTCGTTTGACTCGCGCCTGGCGCTGAGGTGAATTTGAAGTGTGCATCTGAAAGTCTAAATAAACGCAATTCATGTCAAGAAAAAATAAGAGACAGAAGCAGCAGTTGTGAGTAGGGTGGCCAACCCTAGCTCCGCCCCTGCGTTAATTACGTTAAATATTTTTAACGCGTTAAACTGAAAAAAATTAATCGCCTGCGTTAACGCGCTAATTTTGACACCACTAATATAAACATACGATTCGCTCAACTTCATTCATATTTGAATTTATATATTATTATATTATATATATTATATCTATCATATGAATAAGAAACAAAATAAAGGCAAGTGATAAGGCGCGTTATTTTTGGATAAACTATTTTATTCACAACATAATCTATCTTAAAATACAGTATAGGGTTATGATAATCAAAACAGTCCTGAGCTAGATCAAGTCTTGATCTCTGCAAACCAAACTATCACTTTAATTAAACGTATTTTCCCCCCACTAATAAGAAGATTTTATCATTAGCTAGCTCCACACTGGAGAGCTGCTTTATAACAGAAAATCAAGTTGTAATTCTAACTGA
>NW_015557175.1:263987-293320 GCF_001515605.1 Sinocyclocheilus anshuiensis
ACGTGGAAAATTGGTTAGGTGCTCATACTGCACATAGCGTGACCCATTATAAATAACTATAAAAAATAAAATTATTAATAATAGAAATATTATTATTGCACTTCATTCATTTATTTTTTGAATAAAATAATAAACAAAATAGTGTGACAATATTTATATTATATTGTAAAATAAAAAGTGAGTATCAAATAAAAAACCTATTATTTTATAGTGCACTAAAAATATAATACTAATATTTACACATTCATTTTATTTTATTTCTTTATTTTTTATATGAATTATCATCATTTTCAAAGCTAAAATCAGCAAGCTTTTATTCTGGCGGGTTGCCATCAAGAAATTATAGACCTATGCGCATCTGGTTTTGAAGTCAGTGAATGAAGTATCACGGTTTTTGAGTTTTGCTCTGAAACTGGCAGTGCATATACTAGATTTATTCTTTTAGTTCGAATGGAAATCTTACACAGTATTACAGTTAGTCAATCTAAAACGGTGATTGTGTATTAACAGCTGTCAACCAGCGCATTTCTTATTTCGGTCACGCATGCGCACCTCTTATGTGCATCCCTGTCTACATGTAAATTGACTCTGTTGTGACTTGATAACCTTAGCATATAACCAAGTTGCCGAACTGGTGTTGATCTGTCAACTAGTATGTGGTCAAATGTTAAGGTGCTCAAGTTCATGATGCATGACAAAAAGGGTTTTTTTTCAGCTTCGTTTCAGTAAATCTTGTCTTCTTTCCTATAACCACTTTCTGTGTAGTTCAGGGCTCAGTCTCATTGTAACATGATGAGATCTCTATTACCATGATATTGGTGAGATTTATGTAGCGGCATCTGCAGACTACTGTCAATAGTCCAGCAAAAGAAACAGATACTCATCATTTTTAATGACCTGCCACCACGTTAAATCTACTGCATCCACTGACACAGTGCTGTCTGCATGTGGCAGGTAATGTTAATGCACACTTAACGCATTAACACGTTAATGCACACTTAATGCACACTTCAGTAACACACTTACCAGATACCCTCCTCACATTATAAACAGTTTACCTACCAAGAAATTAATCCTACCAAGATTAATGAAACTTACACTTGCTCTGTGTGCTAAATAGTGAATTATCCATAGTCAGCTGATGAATAGAAAGATCCTCACTGCCCACAACAGGTCTTTTCTCTACTTCCTTAAGCACCACCTAGAAAAGAAAAAAAAAACTGCATCAGATTATTCAACTCGAAAAAAGGCAATGACTTTCTTATTTTTAATATTTTCATAATGGTCTCGTTTGTGCAACCCAGGCTCATTGGAAAAACGTGTCTGTCGTGGTGCTGTGAATAGATTAAAAATAATTAACTAATTAATCGCACATTTTTCTGAAATTAATCGTGATTAATCCCACCTAACATTAAAGTTTTTAAATAAACTTTTATATTGCAATAATTTAATTCAATCTTCAAATTAATGTAGAAACACAAAGAACAGTATATTTGTAATATTTGTTTAGTAGCATCTTTTTTTTTTTTATGACTGAAGGCGAGTATCACTACTGATGTCTCCATGAAATGGTTTTCCCCCCTAATATTTAACCACTGACTAGCCATTCAACATTACAGTATTATTGAGAGCTATCAATTTGAACATTTATTAAGACTTTTAAAAATAACAATTTCTAATTTAAATGAACTTAAAAAAATCTTCACATAAACCCATCATAATAAACGTCATATTTAGCTACCTGTGCCCTTCAGCAAGTAGGAAATATACAGACATTGAATGAAGTTATCAAACACTAAATTGTAATTTAAATAAAGATTCATCCTTAAAGCTACAAAAGTGATTGATTTCCGCTTTATTTTCTTTTGTGCTTTGATTAACAGATATCACAGCAGCTGTTATTAGGTTATTTTGGCTGCTATTACTTTAAGAGCTGCCGCTGCTGAACATGACGTGGATCTGACACGCATCCTATTTTCTCATAACTCTTTACCTTTTCTGACCCAATTCAGGTCTTAAAGTGTCTACTAATGAGCTGACGAGTTGAATCAGGTGTGTTAGAAGAGGGAGACGGTGCTGGGATATTCCAGTACAGTTTTGAAAAACATTTCAGAGACATGTTCTTAAATGTGACTCATATAACAAATACTTACATGCATGCACAGTTTTAAAGCTTTAATTGCCTTTTTGGTAACTTCATGATCATGACTTTACTGACGACATAACCATGACATTGCATGCTCGTAGTTTCTTTCGCGCTTTAATATTAAATGATACAGGCTACAGTGCGCGCCGCCACATTTGTGCATGCAATTGAAGAGCACGTGCTATGAGCACAGTATAACGGCTGACAGGACAGGGGAAAATCGTTTTTACTGACATGTGGCCTGACAACAGCTTATCTGACCACAGTTCACTTTTCTTCTACTCAATCTACCTCATCACCTGTAGCTTTTTCGTACTCGTTTGACTCGCGCCTGGCGCTGAGGTGAATTTGAAGTGTGCATCTGAAAGTCTAAATAAACGCAATTCATGTCAAGAAAAAATAAGAGACAGAAGCAGCAGTTGTGAGTAGGGTGGCCAACCCTAGCTCCGCCCCTGCGTTAATTACGTTAAATATTTTTAACGCTATATTGAAAAAAAAAAAAAAAAAAAAAAAAATCGCCTGTGTTAGCACACTAATTTTGACAGCACTAGTCTGTAGTTACATTTATGCAAAATGATAGTACGTTGCTTCTGGCACATTTTTTTCTGGAGACTGGCATAAAAAGTGTGTTTTGCTTTATCTAGCAATGTTTTATTACATCGTCATGTATATTATGGCAGTCTGGAAATGAAATATCCTGTGAGTCGCCCTAAAAGGTTAATGCTCTATCGTGTTTTACAAGAAGTACCTAAATGCTCTCCATCGCAAGTGTAATGCTGTATCAGGTGTGCTACCGAGCAAGTTTACTACGTCAGAAAAGCCATACATATGGAGCTGGTTATGTGATGCAAACTTCAAAATGAATTAGTTTACACGTCATGCACAATGGTAAAAGTGTTTTGAGGTTAATAGTCTCTATTAATGGATAATCTGCCTGTGTAATCATAATTTCTGTGAAAAGGAATAAAAATTGTTGTTCATTTCAACTGCAGAAAATTATATGTATAGGAATGTTTTTGCACTTTTGGCACATTTTTCCAATGAGCCTGTATAACCCTTATAATTTGGCTGATATAGAGTCATTTGTACATGTTCACATAGACATGTAACTGAAGAAAATAAAGACCACTACTATGTTTAAGTACACATGCCATCTTAAAAATGCTCATAGCCAACCAAAGACATCAGTCTACATGCATAGATAAACCAACAGTTTAAAAAAAGTGTGCATATTCAACAAATACAGAGATAAAGTAGTGGATTTTGTTACACCAGTGCAGATTAAAGTAAAGGTGAGAGTTTTCTCCTCCAGACACCTACAGCTTTGGTGTTTATGATGGTGGTTGGATGCTCGAATTCTGTGATCTTCTTCCAGGTGATATGATTCAGGATCCGAACCTGATGGAAAGCCCATCAAAACTCTCTTTTAAACATATTTTATTATATAAAACATATTTTTCCATCTGTTTCTTGAAGAGATTTCCTACCTTCTCATCGTAGCTGCCAACGGCCAGGAACTGGCTGCTGGGACTCCAAGCGACAGACTTTATGCCTAGAGACCACTCATAAGCACTGTAGGAGGACAACAGGCGACCGTCCAGCGAATATAATAGAATTTTATACTGAGGAGAGAAACAGGGTTAATCTGATTAGTTAATACTTCATAATTTTATTCAAATAAAACTGCTTTCATGATAGAAATTCAATTCTGTTGACCAATGACAAGAGATCATTGGGTTCAGAACCCTGTCTCTGCATCAGACAAACTGAGAATGAACCGTTCACAGACCATTTGATCTTTGGTCAATCCAGCTGTAAAAGTCGTCATTTGTGAGCATAAACAGTGGTTTTCTTTTCATTTGTGATGGAAATGTTTTATGTAATGGCCTCAGGAGGAGTCAGAAAGGTATGTTCTATATAGAATGTTCAGAAAAGTGCAGACTAATGATGCTCAGATCAAAGACTATGTATCAACTACAAGGTATATATATATATATTTGTTCAGGAGTCTCTCTTGGTTGTTGTGACCACGGAGCTCCCGGCCATGAATAAAACTTTATTCCTGCAAAGAGTAATTTGGGAGTCGTGTCTGGTATATGCTGCGCAGCTGAGGAATAGAAGTACTAAAGATTCTACGCTCAAAAGACCACAGCAAAGACAGTGATAGTGTTGGAAGACTATAGATCCGTCCTCAGGGTGAGGCTGTAATACTCCGACTTAGTATTAAAGATCCTGTGTTGGACCAGCATACACCTGAGAAGGACGGTGAGAGAGTATAGATGCTAAAGACCTGTGTGCTCAGGTGTGACTGAGGTAGTGATAGTAGCTTCTTGACGGGGTGCCGTCACCATACTTCGGGAGGGGAATTACCTCTAAGTATTGGAATACTGTAGTATATATTGTATTATATTAGGGACGGGAATTACCCTGAGGGTACTGTAGTACTGTACTGGTACTATAGTATTGTATTATATTATATTGATAACTGGAGGTTATTCAAATTGTCAGTGGTGAAGTCAGATTAGTTCTGGTAATTTCCACGAGAAGTGATAAGACAGGGCACCTTACCTCAAGACAGTTGTCCCACACTGCAAGCACACAGCCGTTAGGAGACCACTCCAGCCCAGCCAGATCTTGAGTCTCACTCTCGAAATGCTACAGACAAAATGGAAGTTTACTTATAAACGCCAGCCAAGGTTTCCTGCGCCAAAAATGTCTTATCTTAATTCTTCATGACCATTTTCCACTCTCTCTGATAAAAAACATGCACCCAAAATCCAAAGAAATTGTGATTTTCCTTAAAGAACATTTAGACTTATTTCTCATTCTGAGACTAATGTATATATTAATATTAATAGTTCTTCTTATTATATTTTTGTAACAAATGGTAACATTTTAATAATATTTGTTGTACTGTATTGTTCATTGTTAGGTCATGTTAACTAATGAAGTTAATTAATGTTGACAAATGAAACCTTATTTTAAAGTATCACCAAATGTTTAATACAAGTATTTGAGAATCAAGTCATCTGAAGTAATACAATGGTATTTTGCCACTTTTACTGATGAAGACAACAGACAAAGGGCAGTAGATTTTTGGGGAGAGAACTGTGGAACAGGCACAATAACATACTAGCTTTGATAGCTGCACTCACTCTGAGAAGATGCCAGTTATCACACACAAACACACTGATGTAGTCTTTACACTCCCGTCTCTCGGCCAGAGCCATATAACGGCCGTCTGCAGTGAAGTCCATACCTGAAACACATTTGTGCATTTAAAGCACAAATAGTCAAGCATACACTATAGATATCATGCAAATTTGCTTTTTAGATGCAACTGAGCTACAGTAATCTGAGCACTGTATTTATATAAGCATACTGGCTGATATAGCAGTCACCTTGGATTTACACTGACACCTATTGACGTGGATGGAGCATCTCACTAAAGCAAGTTTTTAGTTATCTGTACTGCAAATAATTATATCATTTGATAGCTGATTCAAAATTTGGGGTCAGTAAGATTTTTTTTTTTATAGAAATTAACACTTTTATTCAGCAAGGACTAATTAAATTGATCAAAAGTGACACTAAAGACATTAATAACGTTATAAATCGTTTCTATTTTAAAATAAATTATTTTCTTTTGAACTTTCCATTCATGAAAGAATCCTATTTTTGATCAAATAAAAAAAAAAACTTCTGAACAGTAGTATGCCAGTGTTATTTGTATTATTAGTATTAGAATTAGTATCATTAGTACTATTATAGTTTTTATGAATATTTTGAAATAATTTTATTTTTATATTTTCCATTTTCATCGTGTTTTAGTTTAAGGTTTAAGAATTTTGTTGTTTTTGTCATTTTAATTAGTTGTTGTTGTTTTTTCTAAAAGGCTATAATTTTTTATTATTCATTTTTATCAGTTTTAGTTATTTCAGTACATCACGGAAATGAGTTATGTTGCCTTTAATGTGTTTTATATTTAATTTTAATTTAGTTAACATTTATTTCAAATAACATTTTTTTTTATGGTTTTAGGTTTAGTTAATTATAATAACCCTGTAGTGTGCATATTTAATATTGCTCTCTTTAGCAGCTTAAGTGTAGTTAATTTTTGTAGAAGCTTGTGCTATAGCAAACTACTCTTTCAAAAAGTAGCTTGACTGCTGTTGAACTACTTTAAATTATGAGCTATGGTGTCGAAGTATCTTCCCCAACACTGGACGAAGGTCAATTATGTCACGAATGGAATTGTGCTCCATAACTTTGACCCATGACTGCAAACAATAAATGACTAAAATGTTCATAATTCACTCTGTTAGATGGACAACACGTTGCTAGGACAGAAGCACCTTTAACAGGAGTTTTCCATCAGCTGATCTGAAGGTTACAGCTCAATCTTCGAGCGACAGGGGTGACCGATAGCTGAATCCACACGGTGCTGGCCAGAAAATGAGAATCTATGGCAGTAATGCGTGATATGAACTTAATGTCTTCTGGAGTGTGAGTTCACTTCATGCTGACAGGTGGTTATGAGGACTATGTGCTATTTACCAGCTGTCTGTGAGAGCTCACACCTGGCTAGACATCCAGGGACGAGACTTATATTACAGGTAAATACCCACATGATTCATGTTTCTGTGACCCTGTCCTTACTTCTCCTCTCCCACAAACAGTTACAAAACTAGTTATACCTCTGACTCGCATACAGAATACACTCACTCACCTTTCTGGCAGGCTTTAGGATACTTGATGTAGGATACAGATTTTGTGCACAGGGACCAGATGGTGACTCTCAACTGTGAGGACAAAGAAACATTTTTTTAATGGAAATATCTATTTAAATGAACTATACAATTAAATTATGACATTTAGGTCATCAACAGTGAAACACAGGTCTGTGGTGTACAAACAGGTTTAAGTGCCAGAAAATACCCACTATGCCTGTCAAAAAAGAACTTTTTTTAAAAGTTCATCTCAAATAAAGTCCAGAAAGTTGCAAACAAATTCTATTTGGATTAATTCAAGCCTTCACAGATTACACAAACAGCTGACAGTATGGAACATAATGATGTTGTGATTAATAAATGTTGTCCTCCAACATTAACTAAAACCACTAACTGAAAAATGTAGAAGCTAAAATTGCTGTTCAGTGAAAAAGTAACATTTGAAACCGTGAATACAAACTTAACTTCAAGTTGTTTCAAACCTTTTTCATGGAACATTAGGACTGTACACTAAGTGGAATATAGGAAAAGTTGCCAAAAGATGGGCATGGAAGCACTAAAAATAACCCACAGCATCTTGTGCTACTAACAGACATCCACAAGACATTGCTTGCCATGAGGTGAAGAGACACGGTGAAAAGCACACACAAACTGTTGCCTGCCATTTAATAACTTTCTCTGACGAGTTGGCTATAATGAGTCAAAGAACACATGTTAAAAATCTCGGCTGATACTACTTCCGGTTCATCCATCTTACAAGAAATAAAACATCAAGTCAAATGCATTGTGGTGAAACATTATTATAACTAGTATAAAAACTAATGAGAATGTGCCCTACATCAAGTACATGAGCAGTACTGAGGTCTGAGTAAAAGGTTTTCATATTTGCTTTTACAGTTGTTTATGAACAACTGCTGTTCTAGTCTATATTTTCCAGGCATCAGTGGACTGTAAAACGCTAAATTAAGCTTTTTTTGACCTTTAGCCAAGAGTACTATGTTCTTACATGTACACAAGGCAGTAGAACAGACCAGTTATTGTGGCTACAAACTCAAGTAAATGTGCTTCTCGTGTCAACACCTACTCAGTATTCAATAAACTGGTCTGCCATGATGAAAAACACAGCTCACAAAGTTTGCTGATGCCAACACATACAGTATTAGATATTGGTATCCTCTAGGTGGCACACTAGAGGAGCAAGCTGACTTGAATGGCCTGTGAATTCAATTTTGTCTAATTTTCAAACACACGAGGTTTCAAACACATTGCCCTTAGACACCCTTGATAAGCAGCTCTATAAATGACCATTCATAAATACTGGATGTGCTGTCATTAAAGCAGATGGATAGTGTACTGTTCATTTATGGAAGCATGTAACAGAGATGTCAGATGGAAGACAACAGACAAATGTCCAGCCGTCCGTCAGACACTCTAGACAAAGAGCAAGAATTCCAGACAGACAGACAAACAGACACTTCATTCCAAGAGCACGGCAAACACACACACACACACACACACACACACGCACACACGCACGCACACACGCACACACGCACACACGCACACAGCTGTCCAGCATCTCAACACCTGTCAGTAATTCTTGGAATCAAGTTCAGGTGACAGACGACTACGGTGGCACTCGGCCCAAGTGTAATCCAGACAGACAGACAGAAAGAGAGAGAGGAGAGAGTGGCATTGAGATTTCATAATACACTACAATTTAAAAGTTTGGGTTCAGTAGGATTTTTTTTTCTTTTTTTGAAAGAATCAATGGTCACACTTTAATTTGGGGACCAATTCTCACTATTAACTAGCTATTAACTATGACTTTAACAATAAACTCAAAATTTGCTGCATATTAATAGTAAGGTTAGTTTAGGTATGGGGTAGGATTATGAATATGATCATGCAGAATAATGCATTAATGTGTGCTTTTTAAGTACTAATAAACAGCCAATATGCTAGTAATATGCATGCAAATAAACAACTAGTTCACAGTGAGAATTGGTCCCTAAACTAAAGTGTTACCGAATTAATACTTTTCTTCAGCAAGGATGCATCAAATTGATCAAAAGTGACTGTAAAGACTTTTACATGGTTACAAACGATTTCAAATAAATGCTGTTCTTTTGAACTTTCTATTCATCAAATAATCAAGAAAAAGATGCATCACAGTTTCCACAAAAAATATGAAACAGCAAAACTGTTTTCTACATTGATAATAATAAGAAATGTTTCTTGATCATCATATTAGAATGATTTCTGGATCATGTGACACTGAAGACTGGAGTAATGATGCTGAAAATTCAGCTGCGCATCACAGAAATAAATTACATTTTATAATATTATCTATTATTCTTTATGTCTTCGTGGTGTAATCCCTGGGTTATTTTGACTTGGCTAGCCTTTCAGTATTTTTTTTTTAATCTTTTTCATTATTTTGTTTCCACTTATTTCTGTACATTTAAATGTACTGTACTGTTGTTTCCCTTATTAGAACTCAGGTTTGTTGAAGTGTATGCCTTACCAGAAAATTAAATAAGAGCTAAGGGGGAAAAAAAAAAAAAAATTACAATTTTTCCTGTATTTTTAATCAAATAAATGCAGCCTTGGTGTACAGAAGAAACTTCTTTCAAAAACATTACAAAATTCGTACAGACCCCAAATGTTTGAAAGGTAGTGTACATTCAAAATTACATGTAGTGTCATTTTTCATTCATGTAGATAAAACAAAAAACACCATATTTTGCAGATAGTACTATTAGTCCACAATTTGGTATTTTTTGTTATTTTTGTCCTTTATGTCTCACGTTTTGCGTATTAACCTGATCATAAGAAGTAATTTTCGGAAGAACAGTATTCAAACTCTCTTTTCTGACCGTGACCCACTGCATGAATCAACTGAGAGTCTTGTTATTTTCAGGTCTTTATTTATGGGCAGCAACAGTTGACACGGTGCAGAACTGACCCCTCCTACTGCCATACTTACATTGAACTCAGTGGTGTTGAGTACGTGTCGCCCGTCAGGACTCCAGCGTGACGAGACTAGACCAATCGAACCCTCGTCTATCTTACAATGCCAGTCCGGCTGCTCTAGAGACCACACCTGAGAGAGCGAATACACAGCAACACAAAGTACCTTCAGTAACAAACATATCTGAATCCTGTCGCCCTGTTGAATGGCTCAACATGAAAGACTGGCGCTTGCTTCCCTTGCAAAGGTAAGCTGATTTTGGGTAAAAGTTGAATTAGGAGATTTTATGTAGTTGTTGAAAAAGTGACAAGTAGAGATGTGACACCTCAGATCATGTGTCCTGTTGAGAAGTATGATCTGACTTTTCTAACTTTTTTAAGACCTTCTGGGTAAAACGCAATGGGCAGCTTGTCATACCTGCACTAGTCCTCTTTTGTACATGGCACAAAGGATGAAGAGGGAGTCAGAGGACCACTCCATGTGCATCACCAGGTCCAGGCATGTGTACAGGTGCACGATCTGAAGGCTGTTGAAATCACGGACCACCAGGCGGTACTGAACACAGGTGGCCTACAGGCCCAAATTGAATGTGGTAATTAAATAGAAAGAGTATGAGCAGTGTGATAGTATGCTATCCTAGTCCAAATTTGATTTGTCACATGAAGATGTTGATGGCTGTAAGAAAAACATCTTACCAAATATTTGCCATCTGGAGAAACTTTGCACAGTTGATTGGACTGCTTGAAGACCTCTGAGAAATTCATGCTACAGGAACAAACAGTAAATCTTGAAAGACAAATATGAAAATGTAAATCTAAATAAATATAAATTAAAATATGTTAACTATTTTACAGTTACTGTGTTGATGCATACTTTTAAATGTTGACAGTAACATACTAAACCAAGATGTTGTGTCCGAAAGACTGTCAAAACCTATTGAAAGAACATGTGCACATTATACTTCCCCACAAAATCAAAAGATGTCATATTTAAAAAAAAAATGAAAGTAATAAATAAATTTGGTAAATAACTCCTATTTAAGGAACATTAAGATTTCAATACATTTACTTACATTTTATTTGTAATTCTCAATTGTGATTCTCATCAGATTCACACTACTGCAATTAATCCAATGACAATCACCAGTCTAATTAATAACAATTTTGACTTTTTTAAATCTCAATAAACCAGAATAAAGGCTACAAATCAGCATGAAAGCGTTTAAATGTATTACAGATATTACCATTATGCACGCACACTTAAGTAATGTTCCTAAACAGGTTTCATGCGAAATATATTTCTTATTTCTATCTGTTGATTTTGGGGTGAAATATGACCCGGACATGACAGGTTTGTAATTCGAGAGACTCGCCCAGGTAACGCGAGGCAGGTAGGTGGGTTGTGTGTTAAACCTAGAATTTAAGACAAAACCTATTCTTTAAAATACTTTTCGAGTACGTCAAATCCTGAATTTAATAACAGCACGAATATTACAAAATTATTCGGTTTTAAAAACAACAAAATTAATCCATAAATTATCTTTTATCGGGCTTAACGGCTCCGTGTCAGTTTGCTTATTTAAGTTAAAACGCAAGGTTACACATCTAATGTCTGCGTTAACAGAAGACTCTCTGTATGGGTTTGAACAGTTTACCTTTCTCAGTTGGTCCGAGGAGTTTTTTGGTCAATTATTAAGACATTTGCGGTATAAAACAAAAAGACTCTCATAAGAATCAATCGAGGAGCTCTAACCGAATCGCTTGTTGTTTCGGAAGTGACGTGTGCGAGACCGTCACGCTGACGGCCAATCAGCGCCGCGCTTTATCGGCGGTGTCACAGGGTGATTGTGGGAAATGATGTTTCATCGTTTATTTTCTAGATTTAACAATAAATATGGCTTAGGACGAGTAATTGTATGACTTGTCTGCATTTTATGGCTTTATCTTGCATTTCAAAACAAATGCAAAAACGTGCTGTCAGGAGAGGCAGGTGAAATAAATCGATATCTACGATTCTGTGAGGGACAGTTGTAGTCTGGGACTAAAAGACTGAGAAAGAGAATGAAGCGAATGAGTAAAGTGAAAGTGTCAATGTCAACCTTTAACCTGTTAAGTGTCACCGGCCCACCGGTGGGCCCACAGCCATTACATAATTTATTGCCTTTTAACTCTATCAAAAATGTTAGTAATCAATCACCCTACGTTAGATATAATTTGAAAGCTTTGAAATTCATCCTGTGAAAACCATTTTGAAATGGGACATTGCGTTACCATGGAAATGGTACTTTAAAATCTTTTGGCGGTCTCCTCCCCCTAAGTGGGCGGTGTCAAGTAGGGCTGAACGATTAATCGAAATTAAATCGCAAAGGCGATAAATCGCGATTCGACAGAAGCTGCGATTGTCATGCGTATCTTTCAGTGAAGCACGGTTCTGTGATCAGCAGTAAATCTCCATCCAAAGGCCAGAGGGCGCTCTCGCGCTGAAACTCCAAATACACCTCGCAGAAGAAACCCAGAAAATGCCTATCGCTGCAGCTGAATAAACAGAAGATTCAACCGCTTTCATTGATTCAACGTACAATGTATTGTATGAATTGCCCTTACTATGGAATAAAAAATACGGGGTGTCTATTTACATTTTTAATTAAAAGTGGCTGTAAATCATCAGCTCCAGTGGTGCAGATGAATAAGTGCATGTTCTTGGCTTTTTGACGTGATCGACCGGGGTTCGATCCCACCTTTTGCCGAATTTTTTTTTCCTCCCTTTTCAAATCTCGTATTAGCAATGGATTCTATTTACACTAAGTGAAAATAGCAGGATTTTTAGCAATATGCTATTTACTTGAAAAGGGAGAAAAAAAAAGTTCGGCAAAAGGTGAGATCGAACCCGGGTCGATCACGTCAATAAGCTAAGAGCACGTGCTTATCCATCTGCGCCACTGGAGCTGATGTTTTACAGCCACTTTTAACTAAATGTAAATATACACTCCGTATTTTTTATTCCATAGTAAGGGCAATTCATACAATACATTTAAACTGAGCTACTTTAATACCATCTCCGAACTTTCTACCACGACTCTGCTGTTCTTCGGCTGGTTCTTCCTGTATACGTTGATTGACAGATGTCTCGTCCAGTCAGTGGTGAGTAATCCCAAACCAATGGCGCTGTCTCAAACTATACCTACCTCTTCCGGTTTGTCTGATTTGTCATTGTGTTTTCTGTCTTGTTCATTTGTTTTCGGATTTGTGTTTTCTGACTTGTTATTTTGTTTTCGAATTTGTCATTGTGTTTTCTGAATTGTTATAATGTTTTCTGAATTGTTGTTGTGTTTTCTGAATTGTTATTTTGTTTTTTGGACTTGCATTTGCGTTTGTAATTTGTTATTTGTTATTTTGTTTTCAGAATTGTGATTTGTTTTGCACTTCTCTGTCACCATAGAATTGTCTGAAAAGTCGCAATTCTGACTTTATAACTCGCAATTGCGAGTTTATGTCTAACAATTCTGTGAAAAAAAAGTCAGAATTGTGAGATAAAAAGTCGCAATTACCTTTTTTTTATTATTTTTATTCAGTGGCGGAAGCGGGCTTCCATAATAACTTATTTAGACACAAAGCTTTAATTTTATAGTAATTTTAGTGTAAAACCTGTTATGAAAAATATTTATTATATTTATATAAAATAAAATAAAAATTGTACAGTGCATTTTCTTTACAGTAAATGTAAACTTTTTGATATTTTCAAATATTTTGAAATGATTCCACTTCTACAATAAAATGACGATTGTCTTCTCTAAAAAGAGTTCTTTAAAAAGCGTCCATTAGTTATAACAATGTAAGTTCGGATAGTGCACTTTTACTTCTATATGTTCAAAAACGGGAGGTGACACTTAAGAGGTTAATCAGATTAGTGTTTCCCGCTCGTGTGCGTCCAAACGGCGGCTAACGCCTCCTCCTCCTCCCGTCCTCCACCAGTTCCCCTCCGCATCAAGTGCCCTCACACTCCGCCAGCCTATTACCCTACACCTGCATAATCAGCCTCAGCTGCCTCTCGCGTCTGGCCCGTTACTGACAGATTCGAGGTACGTTTTGTTGTTCAGTGGCTTAATTCGCAGCTCGCTTGCTACTAGTTTGCGTTGCGAGGGTCAGCTGCAGGTCAAGGAAACTGAGTTTGGGATCCAGAGAACATCGCATTAGGTTGTTGCAAGCCGGGCATATAACTTGTTTGGTAAGTAAATGCAATATACATATAGTGTTTATGGTTTGTTTGAACTCTTCGCTCTATAAAAAGGCGAGTTTGCGGGAATAATAATAATATAGAGAGCTCACATTGCTCTAGTTTTAATCATCCACTCCAGTAGCTTATTATTATAGACCAGATTTGTGTTAAGGCGAACGTAGTTGCATTCAAATTTGTTGACGTTTATAATGCAAAAAAAAAAAAGAGTAAATATGTCTAAATCACTCAATTGATCGGGTTATTTATTTATTTCTTTTCATGTACGGATTAATGAATGCTATTTATGCATCTAAAGCACAAAACAATAGGCTACTATTGCGATTTAATTAGTTTTTGTTTGTCTATCAGTTAGAACATCGATATGCAGTGATATGATGCAGTGGTCAGAGTTCACTATGATAATTGTCTGTCAACATGTACAGTAGACTGGATAAGAGAGATGCACTTCTGAAGAGAGCGCTTTTCTGTGCAGTTTTTTTTTATTTTCACATGTGCACAATAATTCAGCAAGCTCCTACCTCCTATTAATCTGTTTATATTTCTTCATCCACTAGTGTAATGTATATTATCCCTATATTTTATTATATTATATTATAGGCTATTTAAATTATATATTAACCTATTATATTATTGGTATATAGGCTAATTATTAAATAATATATCCGAATGATATATAGCCTACTATAGGATAACAGTAAAGAAAATATAAATTAAATTAAAACGACAAAATCTTATATTATCTTATAAATAATATCGTAGGCTAAAATGCTGTTTAAATCCGATTTAATGCATCTTGAGTGCAGCAGGGCGTGAGGTGAAGTGTGTGACTGCTCTTGTGTGGCTGGTTGTCAAGGTTGCTGTTTTAGTTCAGTCTTGCGCTGAATGCAGTTATGCTCGCGCGAAACAGTTTGTAGTCTGTATGAACACTATTTTTTAATTTCCCAATCATTTTGGGCTCCTTTGTTTAAGGAATAAGAGCACTTTTCGCATTATTAGCCGCTCCATGATGGCTGTGGCTGGTCAGTTGTTCAGCTGTTGAGCGTGAGCTTCGGTAAGATACAGCTTCACTATTAATAAATGCAAGGCCTTTGTCAAGTGATAATTCAATTCTCCGCTTGAATCCCTGCTGTGTGTGTGTGTGTGTGTGTGTGTGTGTGTGTGTAATTGCTGCCAGAGCTGTAACTCCTCTCAAGGCGGCAGCTGTCTCGGGAATACAGGTCAACATTAGTAAACATCCAAAATTACGGAGAGTGTATAAAAGTTATTTTAGGATAATAGAAGTATTTAGGGGCAAAACATGGTTTTGTCGGGTGTGTTAAAATGTGATCATAGATTAGTGCGTTCAGTTTTAACAGTAAAACATGATTTAGCTTATGCAGCTTTCAAAGCAAGGCCGTCGCCGCATGAAGACACTCATACGAGACAACGTTTTCTTTTTTATTTATTTGTTTTAAAATGAGCACATTTAGACTTTTCTGTTTCATTTTAAATTAAGGGGAGACCGGGATATAGCCTAGCTAGTTGTCATGGCGAAGTTGTCACGAGAATTATCTCTGTATTGAGTATAATTTACTATTTACTAGCAAAATGTTGGTTTTAAACATTTCTAAAATTACAATTATTTTTGTTAATTGTGTTCTCCAAATTACAGTTATAATATCATCATTTTGTTTTGTAATAGCAAAACATGTGAACACATGAAACCGCTATTCCGAGTTGCAGTTTTTAACCGAAAGGCAGTTTTCTCAACAAAAGAGTATTTTTCATAAATGTTAGATACGTGTTATAAATGTATACAATTGATTAAATTATCTTTTACATTTTGCTGCTTGACAATTGTTTTGCTATTGAGATTATTAAGTATCCATGTTCATCAAACTGCTTAACGCCAGGCTCATTTTTGTTGTTGGCACGATTAAGATCAAAGTGTGTTTAATGAACTAAGCTTACTTTATTTACAGTACGTTTTTTTCCCGAACAAAAATGTTATGGATGTTCAGCGTATTTTTTAGTCAAGCCCACACAGAAATTGAATTTAAAATACAAAAAATAAAAAAAAAACTAGACCCTGACAAATAGTCAGAGGGCTAAAAATATTGCCAACATTTTATTATTGTAATTTTTAATAAGGTCAATGCATTATTTTAAATATACCTAATTTACATTCATATGTAATTAAAATTTCATAGGATATATTTTTTTCAGCTTACTGTGTGGAAACATAACAGTGTATCAAAAAATAGCACTGTGGTTTTAGTTTCTTCACATTTATCTCATTACTCAAACAGGCTTGATAAATATCATCCACAGTGTGAGGGATGTTGTTGTTTTTTTCTTCAGTGATAATATATTAAGATATGGGTATTTGAGTGATTTATCTTGCTTTTTTCGTAAAAACAATCAAAAAACAGTAGTTTTTTTCTTACATCCAAATGACATGAAATCATTTGAGTGCAAAATCATGACGAATGTTAATACATTGCTAATAAATGGCATAACCTGCTTTCACATCTGAACTTACTGTAGTTCTTTGATTGTTTATGACATTTTCTAATTTTGTATCAGTGTTTTATAGTATGTTTCAGTTGGATGGCCCACAACAGCAGCAGACTCACTTTCTGTGATGACTTGTTCTTGTGTGGTTAGGATAGACTCTTATAGCCCTCATTTCCTGTGAGTAATATGATGGAGGAAGCTTGTGGTCTGCAGCGCTGTCACAGTGGAGCAGTGCCAGGCAGGTTCGGACACGTCGAGCCTGGCATCTTTATTCTGAATCTGTGCATCCAGCCTCAAAATCTGCGGGGATTCAAACTTCAGAAGATGCGTTGGGCAGCAGGGTGGAAATTACTTTGAAATCGAATCTTGTGTGTGTTCAGTCTTTAAACAATGATGCAGTTCAGAGAGAGTTATTTTATAGAGCATGAATACAGAGCAATTATAATGTTCCTCTTCTTCAGAATAAGTGTCTATTATAAAATTGCTGGGTCTATTAATGAATAACGATTATGATTAAAATGTAGAATCATAATGAATGAATGAATGATCCATTTATATAGGATGATTAAGTTTTTATTTAATAAATAAAAACAAATTAATTAAAAAATAAATTAATACATTGCAAATGTAGATTTCATTTATCTCTTTTTCATAGTATTTAGCTCAGTTTGATTAAAAATCCATTTTTAAAGGAATAATTCACCCTTAAATGAAGATTCTGTCATTTATTCACCCTCATGTTTTTTTTGTTTTTTTTTTAACTCAACTGTGACTTTCTTTTTTTGGGTGTGACACAAGATGTAAAGAAGTACATGTGCTACACTGAAAAAAAAGATGGGAACCTAAAATGGTGACAGCTAAATTAACTGGTTTTATTCAAGTCAAAAATAGTATTTAATATAGCTGAATCAACCTAAATATTTTAATTTATTCCACTAAAACTACTATTTTAATCATGACAACTCTCTGAAGATTTTAGCATGGTGATGGATATGACAATGTTAATGTATCTGGTCTTGGCGGAATTGATCTGCTACGCTGCTGCTGAATAGCTGCTGCTGTTGGTTATTGCTGTAGTTGAAGATTATTGCTGCTGCTGCAAGCAAGTACAGGAACTTGCTACTGCCAATACAAAAGCTGATACGGTGCCGTGAGTATTTAAGACATACTGCTGCTGCACGAATAGCATATAAAATAACCCGTAGCAGATCTATACAGGTGGAGCTGGGGAAGGTGGAGGGTTTCAGAGAAACTCTGAAAGCGCGCTGCAGGAATCTCTAGTGAATGCTAGCCAGCCATATAAATGCAAGGCAGTAAGCTCATTGGCTGCATATGCAGCATGAACCAATCAGCTTGTGCCAAGTCGTTTAACTCTCTGAATATCATCAGTTAAGTTAACAACCCATCAGCCTGCGCCATCTAGAGTTTCATGACTAAACTATATATATATGCATATGTCATATATGGTATGATATGGTTAAATTAGGTAGAACTATCTATTTAATGTAACAATTGCAGGCTACCACTTTCTGCAGTAGTTACGCTTTATGGTTGTTGGTCTGCAGTTGCATGAATGTCAGTAGCTGCAGCAGGTCATTTTTACGGTGGCCGAGAGAGCTCAACGCGCTGCATCTTAAGAAAACACATGCAAATAGAAAAGGCACCAGCAAATTAAGAAAACATCTTCATCAGTTCGACAACACATGTGCTGCAAATACTCACAACACAACCAAATACAGAAACACGCTGCAAATAGCACAGACGACAATGTAACCCTTATGAAAATTAACCATAGTTTTACTACAAATAAAACCAAAAAAACATGGTTACTATAGTTAAACCATTGTAATCACAAATTAACCATGGTTTTGCTACACTAACCACAGTTTAACCATGATATTTGTAGTAAAACTGTGGTTAAATCGTAGTAAAATATGCCAAAAAACATGATTACTACACTTTTACTATAACAAAACCATGCTTAATTTTCATAAGGGAAATGTTTAAAGGGGACCCCAACAATGCTTACGAAAATGAACCACGATTTTATTATAGTCAAAGTGTAGTAACAATATGTATTTACCATCTGTATAACCACCGTTGTACAAATACCATGGTTAAACTGTTTGTGTAGCAAAACCATGGTTAATTTCTGGTTACCATGGTTTAACTATAATAACAATGTTTTTTTTCAATAGTACAACCATGGTTAATTTTTCTAAGGTAAGTTAGCCAGCTTACATAACGCTTCACAGTTACAGTAATTGTGTATTTTGTCCGCTAAGGAATCATATGATCAGGATGTTAAAACAAAGAAGGATCTCACCTTTCAGAGCAAACATTGATAAGCGTGTCCCAGCCAGGTTCGTCACTTGTTGCGGTTCCCTTAAACATTTCCGATGTGGTCTGTGCATCTTTGCTGCTCTTTTCTGTATTTGGGTGTGTTTGCAGCGCGTTCCTGGTTTTGCAGCGTGTGTCCATATTTGTTTGTGTTGTGAGAATTTGCAGCACATGTGTTGTCAAACTGATGAAGGTGTTTTTTCATTTGCAGCGTGTTGAGCTCTCTCCTCCACCATACATTTGACTGTATTAAAGGTTGCTTTTGCTTTATGCATGTACGTCTGGTAACCCTTGTTTGTTATGTGATTTTCAGTGTAATCTGCCCTGTGGTGGACTGTCCAACATCCAAGATGTCCCAGTCGTCCACCGCTGATGAGGGTACAACCTTTGAACACTTGTGGAGTACCCTGTGAGTTCATTTGCATGCATCTACATAATGCAGTTTATGTTGATATTAGTAACAATTTGCACAATTTCAGGATAAACTGCAGCTTTCTTTTTTTTTTCTTTCTTTTTTTTGTGAAATACAGTTGTTACAAAAAATTCTGACACAGAAAGCATTTACATGACCTTTTGATATAAGCTGGAAGGCCTTATATACATTTGTGATTCATGTACCCTCTCTCTGTGTTATTGCAGTGAGCCAGACAGCACATATTTTGAGCTTCCTCAGGCGGGACACTCAGGGGACAGGGTGCCTTCCAGCAGCCTGCCCAGCAACCATGCTGAAGTCTGCATGGACGTCTACCATATGAGAGACATGAGAGACATCAACGACAATGTCATAGTAAGAAGAATCTGCGTGCAGATTTACATAAAATCAACTAACCAAACAGTTTTTGGTCCCCACTGACTTCCATAGTATTTCTTTCAATACTATGGGGTCAATGGGGCCCATCAAATGTTTCGCTATCCACATTTTTTTAATTATCTTCTTTTGTGGTCTACAGAAGAAAGAAACTCATACAGATTTGGAACAACTTGAGGGTGAATAAATTATGACAGGATTTTTATTTTGGGGTCAACTATCACTTTAATTCCATGTAATCTCTCAGTTAAAATAGGGGCTTAAAACTGAAGGTGTATTAATTATACAAGAATTACAAAAATAAAGCGAAGAAATTTAGTGAGAATATAGCAACGTCATGTCAACCTCCCATCCACAAAAAAACACCCTGTATACTGAACAGTGTTGGTTTTCCCTCATTATTCATCAGGATTCCCTCCTCAGTCCCCAGTTTCCCTCTCCTGTGCTGTTTTTTCCCCTCCCTTCGGGCTCTGCAGCATGTGTGAGTGGAGGCTGTAGTGGGAGCTTGTGATGCCTTAATTAGAGAGAAAAGCCAAGCCCGGAACATGACACCTGCTCCTGCCTCCCATCTGGGGCAAACGTCCCGGGAAACAGAGAGCAGGAGACGGGATGGATAGATGGACACACAAAATCTCACAAGATCAAACTTCACCCCAAAATCAAAACAAATACATAAGAAATTATATTTTGCATTAAAAAGGAAGCCTATTTTTTGACCATTAGGACAATTATAAGACATTTAAGCATTTTCCCCCTATTCTCCTTACCGTAATGCATCTGAACATTTTTCTTTTTTGTAATTTCCAATATTTTAAGTTGTGATTTTCATTTGATTCTTATTACTGTAATATAGTTTGATATATATATATATATATATATATACTTTCAATTAATACAATTAATAATGCAGTAATGAGGATGCATTTTGCATTTTTTAATTTTTAATTTAATTAGAATAGGGGAAATGTGCTTAAATATTGCTGTAATGCAAAATAAAAAATAGCATATATATTGTGCTATTTTATTTTTATTTATTTATTTTTTTTATTTTATTTTTTTTATTTATCATTATATTAAATTACATTTAGACATTGATCTCCTATGACACATCTGTTGAAATAGCAGTCTGCTTTTTTATTGGGTCTTTCATTACTAGGTTTGTCTGTAATTGATTTGCAAATAATAATTTGATTATAAATGATAAATATACAACTTATAGTAGCTAGTACTATAGATTGCACAGATGCGTGTGCAAATGCTTAATGATACCTCGAAAGATAGCTTTCATATGATCTAAAAAAATAATGCATGTTCATGTACTATTATTAATGTGACTTGAACATGCTGCTTGATAGAAAACCTTCAGCTGTTTTGATGCTATAGCTACAGTACATCTTTAAGATGGACACCTGTTGATGTTTCTTTCTGTGCACAACTTTGGTTTTGTTTCGATTCTTTTAGAGGGATGACAGAGTTATTGTTAATTGAACTGAACAAATGCAACATTTGATTGTTTTGGCTCTAGTAATATTTTGTTATTTAGTTCAGTCATCTCACACCTGTTTACAAAGTCCCAAACAATCTACTTAAGTTCATTAGGTTATTATTATCAGGATTAAACAGAGCAGTTTTAAATAGATGTGATCATGTCAGTCCTTTCAGTTTACAGCAGAGGGTGCTGTTTTTACATGTTAGTACAGTAAATATTTCTGCAGCTCACAGACGCATCTGCATACTGCTTACTATGTTATGTTAAAATCCGTCAGGTGTACTTTGAAATATATTATAAAATATGTAATATACTGTATAAAGACTTGTGGTCACACAGTAGTTCATTGAACATATTTCAGCACTGTATGGGGTAAGTTGTCACAATAAAACCTGCCATTAAACCTTATTACAGGCTTTACAGCAACAATTATTCATAAATCGCAAAAAAACGACAACTAGTAAATAAAAAATGTAAAGGCAAAAAAAAAATATTGTATAATGTATGCATTTATAACTTTTAAAATGTATGTGACAATTTGCCCCAAGTTGCCCAACTTTTAAAATCTGCCTTCATAATATAGTTAAATCTGGTTGAATGAATGTCACAGATGTTAGTTTAAAGGACAATTCATTCATTAAATACAGATAGACTAAGAGAAAGAGATCAATGATGTTGTAAATGATGTTGAATCATTTACTCACACAGACATAAGTGCACACAACACACATGCACTTTCCCTCTATCATTCTATCTCTCACACACACACACACACACACACACACACACACAACAATGCTTCTGTACTGTTTCAACTTGTCACAGAGCATGTTTAGACTTACTGATGAGGCACACCTGAGTGTGTGTGTGTGTGTGTGTGTGTGTGTGGTTGATCTGAAACAGCGCTTCTCACATTATATTGTTCATACAGTTTTTCTGAATTGCTAAAACACATTTCTTGAAACCATCACTCATTACTCAAAATCAAACAGTGCTCTCAGATCACACACACACATGAGTCAATAAAATAAACACTACAGAGCATTCATTAGACACTACAGAGAAAAATGGAGAACACAGCATCCAGAACATTACAGAAAAAAGTATATTGTATTGAGTAACCAATTTTGAATCGTTGTGTGTAAACGATGACAACTGTGCTTTAGTTGTGTTTAACTGTTGCTGCTTGTGTTTAGCATTTTGCGGCACAAATGCATCACAGTGTGACAAGTGTTTAAGTGAATGAGAATGTGTGTAGAGTTTTTCAAAAAAAGAGTGCATGAGATTTGCAAATAGAGCCTAACTGCCTGAACATGTTTAAGGTTTAGCAGAAAGTGTGCTTTATTCAACAAATTGGTTTAAGCTAGTGAGAATTTGGTTCAGAGATTGGGGTTTAGTGTTTTAGCAATTCAGAAAAACTGTAAGAGATGCTTTCTAGAAAGCACCCTATCTGAGGCAAAAACAGAAATCTATTAGAAATCTAGGTAACACTTTACAATAAGGTTAATTAGTTAACATTAGTTAACTACTTTAGTTAACATTAACTAAGTATGAACAATGCTTCTACAGCATTTATTAATCTTAGTGTTAATTTCAGCATTTACTAATACATTATTAAAATCAAAAGTTGTGCTTGTTAACATTAGTTAATGCATTGTGAACTAACAACGAACGACTGTATTTTCATTAACTAACATTAATAAAGATTAATAAATACTGTAATAAATGTGCTGTTCATTGTTGATTCATGTTAGTTAATACATTAACTAATGGAACCTTATTGTAAAGTGTTACCAAAAATCTATAATGAGGACATAGATTACACTGTAGATACATGCAAAGGCAGGTATCAATATTAGCATGAATGATTCTGTGGCTTGTTGTAGTGGTCAGATTTGCCGTTTTTTCTTAGTGGATGAAAAAACAGGTGGAAAAGTCCCATAGATTTACACTGAAGTAGAGATATTGAGATTTGGGTTGGGCTTTTGACTTGGGCCAGTAAATAACCACTTATTAACCACTTACCAATCTTGCATTTCTGTGCTGAAATTTTGCAGGAAGCACCACACGGTTCTAGTTTTCATTTAATTGCATTTTGAAAACCTCTTCGGTCTACCTTTGAACCCTTTGCTTTATCTTTCTAGTTCTCTTTTCTCCTGTGCATGCTTGAATGGTGTTATTCACACAGGCATGGTCTTGAGAAAGTGTCTTCCGGCAAGTATATACTTGTGCAGGTGTTGTCTGACTGCCGATATGCCATAATTAGGACAATGCGTGCATGGTTTCTGACCTCCGTCCCTCTGGACTCCACCTGCTCTGGTTCCTTGTGTCCACGAGGATCAGGACTCCACAGGAGAGAGAACAGGTGATAACGTCTCAGCTTGAGGAGACCTTGAGATGAGTGTTTTACTCACTATGGTTCCTGTGGGTTCATCAGTGTGTCGTGAAGCCGAAGACATGTGATTCTGTCCGTTTGGACAATGTACTATGTGAAAAAGAAGGTAAAGACTTTTCTCTTCGCTTGACTTGTGTTGCAGTTTGGTTATCTTATTTCACAGGGCTCTGATTGGTTCAGAGGTTTTGTGGGAATCATTACCCATCATGCTTTTTTCCTGAACTTTGAGTTATTATGTCAAAATATGTCTGCATGATTCAAGTGATAATGTTAGCATTTGCTTTTATTTTTTGAGGTTTTGAAGATCATTTTATGTCAGATTTATATAATAACAGTGGTTTTTACATTTGATTTCTGTGAAAGCTTCAGCAGTGAAGCAGTGATGTTGTGCTTGCTTGGATGTTGCTATGCCATTGCTAGCCATATTTCCATTTTTTTTACATTTTGTAGTAAAAAAAGAAAAGAAAAAGTAATAACCCAGCTATCTTCAATAAACTGCGTAATTAATTTAAGTCTGTGCAAATGTATGGAAGCCCATTTCTGCCACTGAATAATGAAAAAAAAAAGAAAAAAATGGGAATTGCGACTTTTTATCTCACAATTTAGACTTTTTTTTCTCAGAATTGTGTGATATAAACTTGCTATTGTGAGTTATAAAGTCAGAATTCACAATTCTGAGAAATAAATTCAGAATTGAGATATAAATTCACAGTTCTGAGAAAAAAGTCGCAGTTACCTTTTTTATTTTTTATTCAGTGGTGGAAACAGGCTTTCATACAAATGGTATGGGACGATTAAAAAAACACTAACCTTACATATGAATAATAGTGATGCTAACTTTCCTAAACTGTGCTAGAAATGTTCAAAATGCATGGAAATATGAAACAAATAAAACACAACATAGAAAAGTGTGAGCTCATCAAAAGCATTAGAATATATGGTTTGTTACCAAATTAGATCATGTTATAATAATAATAATACGTTTAATTTATATAGCGCCTTTCCCAATCTCAAGGAGGCTTTGTTGTTATCATGTCATAATGTCTTTGTCCAGCTGAGCTTTACTTTTTACACATTTGTTGAGGTACTTCTAGCACAACACATGGAGACACTTCATAATTTATGTGTGGTGGTGGGTATGATCTGTGAGTTTTGTGTTTGTAAGTTAGAGAAGAGAATGGCAGGCAATTAGACATTGAAAGATTTCGGTTGTGTTTTACAACCTACCCTTCGCCTGGAGGCATGACTCCCTCTCGTACATCCCAACGCGGTGTAACTGGAGCTCTAGAAGTGGAGTAGATGGAGTCTTATCTCCTCCCTCTCTCCCTCAAAGTCAACTTTCTGCCTCCCTCCCACTCCTTCACCTGTCTCACCCTCCTTCTCTTTCTGCTTTCCTCTCAGTCTCAGTACAGCCTACTGAGCAGCAGTATGGAACAAGGTTTGGGGAACAGAGCAGCGTCTACCAGTCCCTACAGCTCAGAGACCACCTCCAACGTGCCAACGCCGTCACCCTACTCCCAGCCAAACTCGACCTTCGAGGCCATGTCTCCAGCCCCGGCCATCCCCTCCAACACTGACTACCCCGGGCCGCACAACTTCGAGGTCACCTTCCAGCAGTCGAGCACGGCCAAGTCAGCCACCTGGACGGTGAGTACGGCGTCTCGGTTGTGGTGCAACCGTATCACGTGAGCTCCTCGTGAACCCGTGTACACACAGTTGTTTTCCCACACTCACTGATGGTTTTGCTTGCAGAGTGCAGGCATAACTTTTCCTCTTCTTCAGTTGCTTGTTTGCCCTTTCTTCACTGTCTGTTTTTGGCGGCTTATTTTCTAGACTCATTTTGGCGGCGTTCCCGCTTTGTTCCTCTTTTTCAACATGTATCTTACAATTAAACATCTGTATAGGAGTAGCTGACGTGAAATTTCAAGCAGTGTCCTGTGGTGTGACAACATGCTATTATTCTCCATAACCTACACTACTGCTAAAAAGTTTGGGGTCGGTATGATTTTGAAAGAAAATTCTTATGTTCAGCAAGGCTGCATTTATATCAGTAAAAACAGTATTACTGTGAAATGTTATTTCAATTTAAAATAACTCTATTCCTGTGATGGTAAAGCTGAATTTTCAGCAGCCATTAAACCAGTCTTAAGTGTCACATGGTCTTTCAGAAATCATTCTAATATTTTAATGGAAACTGATTTTTTTTCGTCGTCTTAGAATTCTTTGATGAAAAGAAAATTCAAAAGAACAGCATTTATTTAAAAGTATATTTATATCAAAATATATTTTTGTATATATTTTTAAAATATATATTTGAGAACATAACTTTATTTAGTTTATAACTATGTAAAAGTCTTGATTGTCACTTTTGATTAATTTAAAGCATCCTTAATAAGCAAGTATTAATTTCTTAAGAAAAATATCACTGACCCAAAATTTTTGAACGGTAGTGTATATCTTCATTTTTCTATAATTATTATATAAGCAGTTTTATGTCCTTATTCAGATTGAGAAGTTTTATGGACTTTTTAGTTTTTAGGAATTTTATGAGCTGCAAAATAAACTTTATAAATGAAAAATTAGAAAAAATTAAAAGATGATGACCAGTAACAGCATCTGAAATATATTCCTTCCCTTCAACATACATATAAATTGAAACTTGATGTTAAAAAAATGAGGTGTGTTATTTGTCAGCTTTATTTTTATTTTATTTATTTTTAATTTCTCAGTCGGGCTACTTGTGTGTACTTTTATGATTGTAGTTTTAAAAGTAAACTGCTACATACTGTTCTCAGCACTTTCTTTGAGAAACAGTCATTCAAAAAGTGCAAATCCTTTATGTTCAGTGTAATTTAGTTTGCTTCATCAAAATGCTATGATTGTTCGGAATCCCTTAGTAAACCTCTAAAAGGACAGAAACAGCGTTTAATTTTTTGTGTGTGTGTCTGAATCCAACACGTTTGCTTTGGATTTTAGAATTTGTTGGAGCTTGAAGCAAGTTATTCTATAAAGATCTACAGTAAATCATCATACACTCTTCTGTCACCATTTCCACATGGTTCTTTTTGAGTTTTAAAGTAACTAATGAAACTTGACCTCTTGACCTCTGTGAAGTTGGCCCCCCACCCAATGCAAAACGTCGCAAAAATAGTCTCAATCGTTTGTGCTCCGTTTGTGCTGTAAAAATTTTTGTTTGTGCTGCTTTGGTTTGTTAGATATAAAATATTTATTTAAAGGTCATTCAAAATATAATGCTTAATATGTTAAAAACTGAAGCAGCACAAACGAAAATTGTTACGGCACAAACCAGCACAAACGAAGCACTAACGATTGAGACTATTTTGGGTGAGTTTGGAGCGTGTAGGGGGGCTGGTGATGTCATCGCCTAAAATATAATGTTTAATATTTTAAAAAACAAAGTAGCACAAATGAAATTTTTACCGGCACAAACAAACGAGACTATTTGGGGTGAATTTGGAGCATGTGGGGGGGCTGAGTGAAAATATTAGATATATTTTATATCTAACAAACCAAAGCAGCACAAACGAAAATTTTTACAGAACAAACCAGCACAAACGGAGCACAAACGATTGAGACTATTTTTGTGACGTTTTGCGTTGGGTGGGGAGCCAACTTCACGGAGGTTGAAACTTGGGAAGTAAAATGCCTTAATGGTTTAACGTTGATGAGAAAATTTCCTTGTACACCTTAATGCCAGGGCGTTGCTGTAGTATATAATCAGAATAAGGTGTTCTAAGTGGTTTAGCATGTGGATGGCAGTTGCTAGGGCCTTCTGAGTGGTTGCTAGGGCATTGCTTGGTGGTTGCTGGGGTGTTCTGAGTGGTTGCAAGGGCATTGCTTGGTGGTTGTTAGGGTCTTCTGAGTGGTTGCTAGGGCATTGCTTGGTGGTTGCTGGGGTGTTTTGGTTGGTTGCTTACAAAATTATTTAACAAAGTTTAATACTTAGGGTTATGGGTTAGTTCAGATCTTTATATGAGAGATAGTACTCATAAGGTTTATCTCATACATATTGTGCATCCACACAGGAAAAAAAAATCACAGTAATGTCAAGCAGAGAAGCTTGAAACCAGAGCAGTCAGTGTTTTCCCTAAAGTCCAGCATCGCCATGAAGAAAGGTGCTACATCAGTCTGTCATGAAGATGACCCTCTGAAACAGGAGATGGGGCTCTGTTTGTAGGATGAAGTCAAGCGTGAGGCTTGGTCTCTGACTTTCTGTGGACGTGTAAGGTGATAGCGGCCCCAGGAAGGTGAGTGCTATGGCCATCACTCAGTGTCGGCCTGTGAAGACTGTCACCTCTGACGCGCCACGTTCCGCTCCATTCTCAAAGACCAGGCCTCTGTGAGCTACAATAACAGCAGTATAAGCTTTTAAAATGGGCATAAGTGGAGTTTGCAGCACAGATTGCTGTTTACGTTTGGGGATAAGAGAAACAGGCCCTACATTTGAGAGTGTTTGGCTCCTTAGCTAGCACCATAGCTATAATGATACTGGTGCATACTATGAATCTTGTTTACTCTATATTCATGTATATGGAACTCTGTGGGAATGGTCCTGCATATCTTATTTCACAAATTTCTTATTGATCCAGATGTTACTTATCATAATTTTCTGGACTTTTAGCTATCAACTTATGTTTTGGAGTGTTATGTGTGCATGAATCAAAATATTAATGTTAGCATTTCTGATCAAAGATGATTTTGCTTTACTGTGTCATATCTGTTTATATGTGACATTTCTTAAGTCAATTAAGAATGAAAATAATGTTTAGAAAGTACATTATTTGCTTAACTCTAATCCTGATCCATTCTAAACCTGTCTTGACTTTCTTTCTTCTGTGGTATTATTATTATTATTATTATTATTGTCTTATTGTTTTTTCTTATTTTTATTGATTTATTTATTTAACATCTTTTGTGTTCTGCAGAAGAAAGAAAGACATGCAGGTTTGAAAACAACATGAGAGTGAGTAAATGATAAGTAATGCAAGTTAAATTTTTGGGTGAACTATGCACTCAGAAGTTTACATTTTGAAAATATGCACCAAAATAAATTCCATTTCTGCAATGACATCCATATCTGAAATCTTTCGCTTTTTTGCCTGATGCTGCATGCAAGTGATTCTCCATGCCACTAGTTGTCAGTATAAATCCAACATGACTGTTGTATGGTCCATTGCCACATAAAAACAAATACTAAGTGCACCTTTAAAAGGGATGTATTTTGTGTTTCTATTGCACTGAATGATATGGCAGAAGTCTTGTGTTTTATGGTGATACTTACTAGTGCTGATGCAGCAAACAAAGTAGATTACCAATATGCCATTGTAGAAAAATCTCATTGACCCATGATTTATTTATTTTGCACCCTGAAGAATCCAATAACAGGAGGGTTATCCAGATAAAGAAAGTACCATTTAGCTGATTATGTGACATCAGCTTGTCAGTCTCCATGAGGCAACCTACAAATAATAAATTAGAGCACTGATATATCATACTGAGTCATCATATTGTCACAGTACAGAAGGAGACCAGGGACGGAGAGGTAAAGTAAACCGAGAGCTTTATTAAACAGGTGCTGGGAGAGAGAGAGAGAGGGAGAGCAAACGGGTTAGAGCAACAGTCTATGGAATGGAAGGGATCGGGCTCACGTGATGACGGGTTCCTTTGCGGATCGGGCTGAAGAGGATGGCACAGAGAC
>NW_015557175.1:293747-294561 GCF_001515605.1 Sinocyclocheilus anshuiensis
TTGCGCTCAGTCTGGCCGTTGGACTGTGGGTGATATCCGGAGGTGAGGCTTATTGATACGCCAAGGAGATGGAAGAAGGCCCTCCAGACCCGGGAGATGAACTGAGGCCCACGATCGGAGACGATATCCTCCGGGATGCCGAAGTTGTGAAAGACTTGGTGGAATAACTGTGGAAATTTAACTGTAAATTTCCATGGCCATGGGTAATTTTCTGAGGGGGAGAAGTTTAAATCCTTTTGAGAATCGGTCGACAACTACGAGAATACATGTATGGGATTCGGACTCAGGGAGATCGGTGACGAAGTCGACTCCGATGTGGGACCAGGGCCGGTGAGGTATGGGAAGGGGTACCAGTTTGCCTTGAGGTAGGTGACAGGGAGATTTGGTGATGGCGCAGACTGAGCATCCTTGGACAAAGCGCCGGACTTCTCGCGCTATAGCGGGCCACCAATAGCGGGATTCGAGGAGCGAGAGGGTTTGCTGGCTGCCTGGATGTCCAGAGCCCGGAGAGGAATGCAGCGAGTCCAGAAGGGTATTGCGGAGAGTGGATGGGACATAGACCTTCCCTTCTGGACCTCCCGGCGGAGCTGGTTCGGAGTGGGTGGCCTGGCGGATCTCTTCGTCGAGCGTCCATTGAATGGGACCCACAATGAGGGCTGGAGGGAGAATGGTCTCCGGGGGTATTACCCGTTCGGTGGCCTGAGGAAGGCGGGACAGAGCGTCTGCTCGGGTGTTCTTGGGTCCGGGATGGTAGGTAACAGTGAACTGGAAACGGGTGAAGAACAGTGCCCACCGTGCCTGACGGGGGTGAGGC
>NW_015557175.1:294578-295330 GCF_001515605.1 Sinocyclocheilus anshuiensis
TCGGTGACGAAGTCGACTCCGATGTGGGACCAGGGTCGGTGAGGTATGGGAAGGGGTACCAGTTTGCCTTGAGGTAGGTGACGGGGAGATTTGGTGATGGCACAGACTGAGCATCCTTGGACAAAGCGCCGGACTTCTCGCGCCATAGCGGGCCACCAATAGCGGGATTCGAGGAGCGAGAGGGTTTGCTGGCTGCCTGGATGTCCAGAGCCCGGAGAGGAATGCAGCGAGTCCAGAAGGGTATTGCGGAGAGTGGATGGGACATAGACCTTCCCTTCTGGACCTCCCGGCGGAGCTGGTTCGGAGTGGGTGGCCTGGCGGATCTCTTGGTCGAGCGTCTATTGAATGGGACCCACAATGAGGGCTGGAGGGAGAATGGTCTCCGGAGGTATTACCCGTTCGGTGGCCTGAGGAAGGCGGGACAGAGCGTCTGCTCGGGTGTTCTTGGGTCCGGGACGGTAGGTAACAGTGAACTGGAAACGGGTGAAGAACAGCGCCCACCGTGCCTGACGGGGGTTGAGGCGTTTGGCCTCCTGAAGATATTCCAGGTTCTGGTGGTCAGTGATGACCTGGAAGGGATGAAGAGCTCCCTCCAGCCAATGTCTCCACTCCTCCAGCGCGAGCTTGATGGCGAGAAGCTCGCGGTTTCCGATGTCATAATTCTGCTCCGCCGGGGAAAGCTTGCGGGAGAAGTATGCACAGGGATGGAGGCTGGGAGGCTCTCCAGACTGCTGGGAGAGCACCGCTCCTAC
>NW_015557175.1:295340-298311 GCF_001515605.1 Sinocyclocheilus anshuiensis
CTGGAGGGAGAATGGTCTCCGGGGGTATTACCTGTTCGGTGGCCTGAGGAAGGCGTGACAGAGCGTCTGCTCGGGTGTTTTTGGGTCCGGGACGGTAGGTAAAAGTGAACTGGAAACGGGTGAAGAACAGCGCCCACTGTGCCTGACGGGGGTTGAGGCGTTTGGCCTCCCGAAGATATTCCAGGTTCCGGTGGTCAGTGATGACCTGGAAGGGATGACGAGCTCCCTCCAGCCAATGTCTCCACTCCTCCAGCGCGAGCTTGATGGCGAGAAGATCGCGGTTCCCGATGTCATAATTCTGCTCTGCCGAGGAAAGCTTGTGGGAGAAGTATGCACAGGGATGGAGGCTGGGAGGCTCTCCAGACTGCTGGGAGAGCACCGCTCCTACTCCTACGGTGGACGCATCTACTTTCACGACAAATGGTTTCTGAGGATCGGGCAGCGCGAGGGTAGGAGCGGTGCAGAAGGCTTCCTTCAATTCTTCAAAACTTTGGAGGGCTGTGGGCGTCCAGGACAGAGACTTGGGCTTATTACGGAGCATAGACAACTCCTCCATTGCTCCTTGCTCCGGGATGGACAAAGGGTACACCCTACCCTTAGGGAGTTGAGCTCCAGGCAGCAAATCTATGGCACAGTCCCACGGCCGATGAGGTGGTAGTTTCGTCGCGGCCCGCTTACTAAACACATCCTGGAACGCCCGGTATTCCCAGGGAATGCTGTGTGGTTCCGTGGGTTCGGGGCTCTCGATGGAGGTGGCACAGACAGGGAGGAAACCAGGTGATGGGAAGAACTTGGGACATACAGTGCTGCTGACAGTACTGACTCCAGTGAATAACTTCGTTGGTGCTCCAGTTAATGATGGGTGCGTGTTGGGTTAACCAGGGGCGCCCCAGGATGATTTCCGCTGTGGAATTCTCCAGCACCAGAAACGAGATGGTTTCCTCATGAAGGCACCCTATGCGGAGCGTGATGGTGGGGGAGCATAGTTGGATCTTCCCACGACCCAACGGCTTTCCCTGGATGGTGAGGATATTGAGGACATGGGCATGTTTCAGTGGTCGTAGTTGAAGGCGGTGGAGTGTGTTGCGGGATATGAAGTTCACCGAAGAACCAGAGTCTACACGGGCTTGCGCTGAAAGGGATCGGTGAGATGCAATTAATGATACAGTCATTCTAGTCAAGGTAGCAATTTGAGGGCTGAGGTGGATAGTACTCACCGAGGGTCGTGAGGGACGGATAGGACACTAGCGAATCAAGTGTCCCTGCTCCCCACAATACAGACACAGTCTGTGGTTATCCTCCGCAAACGCTCCGCATGGGTGAGATGGTACGCATCCACTTGCATGAGTTCTGGTGATGGAGCCGGTGAGGCGGGCGGCTGGATCGGGATACAGGCCAGGAGATGTTGGGAAATCTTGACAGCCTTTTGAATGAAACTCTCTAATCCCACGGTGTCGTCAAATATCACCATTTGAAGGCGAATGTCTCTTCAGGGAGAGAGAGAGAGAGGGAGAGCAAACGGGTTAGAGCAACAGTCTATGGAATGGAAGGGATCGGGCTCACTTGATGCCGGGTTCCTTTGCGGATCTGTGAGATGATTGGGCCTGACGAGGCTGGACTCTCCCTGACACATATAATGTGAGTGGACATTATTTTAAATATATTCGCAAAAACTGGAAAGCTGTTATGTTGAGCTTGTTTTAGTTGGAGATGGTACTAAACAACAATGTTGTCACTTCTTTAGAGAAATTTGTCTTTTCTGCATCCACTCTTAAAAATAAAGGTTCCTAAAGAGGGGTTTTGGTTCCCCAAAGAACCTTTAGTGAACAGTTCTTAAAAGAATCACTTTTTCTTAAAGCAAAGGACATTTTAACAATCTAAAAAAACTATTTTTACTATAAAGAACTTTTGTGCAGTGGAAATGTTCCATGGATGTTAAAGGTTCTTCATGGAACCATCAATGCCAGTAAATAACCTTTATTTTTAAGTCTTAACTCCATATACAAATTGAAGGCAGATTTCAAATTAGATCCAGAAATGAGTATTGGTTCTTCTATCCAAAGTAACATCTGAAGGTGGCTTTAGAGGAGGAACATTCTCATTCTTGCATTTAATTGGACAGAAATATTTTTACTCATCAATATTTTTGATCTGTTTTTTTATTTTTTGGAATAGAATTTGTTTTTTGTGTCTGCTAAAATTTAAGTTGCTGGAGTACACTAGCACGCTAGTATGTTGCAGTCAAAGCTAAGAAAAATACTAAACACCACAAAAGGTCTTTCAAGCTTTATCTGTTCTAAGATATTCTGTACATAGATTCATTTAAAGAATATCATAGATTCTATGCTTTTTTTGTAACTTCAGAGCATCTACCAGATGCAAATGTCCATCACAGGAAGACAAGAAGCTGCTTGCCTCGCTACTTTTTTTTTCTGGTGACAGCTTTCGTTTTCACTCTTTCGCCCACTCTAAAGACCATTAAATTGTTTACTTTGTCCTCCAAAAGAAGCGGAGAAAGGGAAAAATGGCTCAGGATTATTGTCAAGATATGTGGAATGCCATGCAACCTCAAATTGAGGGAATTTCCAGGTGTAATACAAAGGCTTGCAGGCTGAGGATATCTGGGATTACTGTGTAAGTGGTAAGTGAGTCATTGTGTGGCGAACGGAAGGGTTAAAGCATGATGCTCTTGAGTTTGTGTATAGCCTCGGGATGCTTTGGGAGAGGCATGGGGGCATTTTGACTGTAATCTGCTTGATCCGCAGTGGGCTTCTTACCACTACCTGAAACAACATTCCTCTTAGCCAACCTCATGGATGAACCTTTTGTGAATTGCACAATCGCCTGTGTTAGAATTGTCACGGTAATGTTTGCTCACTCTTATGAATCCTTCTGCACTTTAAAAGATGCTGGGTTAAATACAACCCAGTGCTGGGTAAAATAGGGACAAACCCAGCAATTGGGCTGTTTT
>NW_015557175.1:298397-298642 GCF_001515605.1 Sinocyclocheilus anshuiensis
CGGGGTCAAAACAGCCCAATTGCTGGGTTTGTCCCTATTTTACCCAGCACTGGGTTGTATTTAACCCAGCATTCTTTAGAGTGTGGTTTTGATGTTTGGCAGTAATTATGCTTGTATTGTTTTAATAAAACCGCATGTCACATCTTAGGACTTTCACACAACCCATATGACTACAGGTGCATCTCAATAAATTAGAATGTCGTGGAAAAGTTCATTTATTTCAGTAATTCAACTCAAATTGTGAA
>NW_015557175.1:299230-306145 GCF_001515605.1 Sinocyclocheilus anshuiensis
CACAATTTGAGTTGAATTACTGAAATAAATGAACTTTTCCACGACATTCTAATTTATTGAGATGCACCTGTATATGAGTGACGGGTACGCTAGAAATTTACTTGAAGGAACATTTAAAGGAATATTTTATCCAAAATTTTTAGTCATCATTTACTCACCCTCTGTAACGCCCCTGTGGACTGTTTGTTGTGGTTTCTTCCCTTTGTGTTGGTTTAGCCTGTCTAATCACTCATGTTAGTTCACGTGTTCGTTCTTCTGTATAGAACACAAAAGATGTTGTTTTGCAGAATGTCTTGACTGCTCTTTTCCATACGGGGAACTGAATAATCTATTGCTATACTGTTATATTATTTATTAATATTTTGAAATATCTGACATTTACAGTTTTTAAGTTTTCAGTTTTTGTTATGTGCTATTGTCAATTTTTATTAATTCTTTTGCTCTTTTAAAATGTTTATATTTAGCTTTAATTTATTTTTATTTCACTTTTAGTAATTGTACTTTTTATTTCAGTTATTTGCCAAGGCAAATCGTTTTTTAAGTTTATGTTGTGCATCTTACGTTTATATTTCGTTTTATTTCAGATTAATTTCAATTACTGCAAAGGATTTTTAATACTTTTAATTGGAGTTAACAACAACAAAATGACCAAAAATAAATAAATAAAACTAAATTTAGTCCATACCACTTGTATTCCAAGTCTTCTGAGAAGAGATCGGAAGTTTAATCTTTATTGCTTGAAAACATTAATATATGTAGCAGCTCTTAAATCTCATTTGCACTTGGGCATATTTAAAATGGGCACATCAAGACAAGTTACACTAGGTTTGACGTTGAAAGAAACGATTTTTAGGGAATAACAATTTTCATGAAAAACAGCAGGCAAGATATTCTGCAAGGAAGAAAGAACAATTTGAGGGAGAATAATTGATAATATTTTTCTTCTCGTCTTATCATTCTCTGCTTTTATTTAGTAATAATGCATAAGAGCGAAGCTAGTAAAGCTCAAAATCATCCTGTGTATCAGTGGTATCGGTGTCGAGTTCAGAGTCCATGTCCCTGTCCTTGGTTCTGAAGTCCTTCCGTTCATTCAGCTGCGCTTCTCAGATGACCTTGTGCGAGCTCCTAAAGGTGGGGCTTTTTTCATCACTGAAAAGGTTTTGTTAAAGTCATTTTCTGCTATCTTCCTGAATCATGTCTGTTTCTGCCTGGGCCTTTGCCTCTGTCTTTTTAGGCCCCAATTATGGTATGATATCACCGAGTGAATCATAAAAACAAATTGTGTGTTAGGGATAACTGTTTAAAAGCTCTCTCTCTCAAACACACATTAGCTGTCATACGGGATGAAAATGAGTTCTGACACCTCAGCTTTTCCAATAAAGACCCCCACACTTTTTTTTTTTCATTGTTGGCATATAAATTGGGCAAGTCTGAGCACGTCTTTGCTTCTGGAGTATTTGAGGCTGCGCTTCTTAGATTTTACCCTTAGAGTTAGCGAGCGAGTCTAAACACGGCCCGAAGCCAGTGCGTCCTTCCTCTCAAAATGACAAAACACACACAACTGCTGAGATTTCATACAAATGCGCAGGCACTGCAGACTGAATGCAAAAATGTGTTCATTTTTAAATATAAAACCGATTGACCCATCATCATTCTTCTGGTTTGGTTCTGTCTTATTCGCTATGAACTTAAACTGATAGTTCACGCAGAAATTAAAAATCATGCTGTTAATTTCTTGTTATTCCAAACCGTAAGAATTTCTTTCTTGCATAGAACACAACAAAGAAATTTAGCAGATTGTCCGAACTGTTTTTTATTTTTATTTTTTTCCCGTGCAGTGAAAGTGGATGGGACTAGAGGCAGCTGTTCACTTTCATTGTGTGGAAAAAGAGCATCTTGGACATTCTACAAAATTTATCAGTTGCATCATCCATAATATATTATTTACTTATACATTTCCCTATGCAATTTTAACCTAAACTTTTAATGTAATTTTAACATCAAATGTTGAATTTAGAGTTTGACATTAAACTGAAACATGCAAAGCAAAATGGTTTTCCCTTTACAGTTTAGAAAGAAATGTTACATTTTGTTACAATACAATTTGGAAAGAAATGTTTCTTTGGGTTCTTAAGTTGAATTTGAACAAAACAAGAATT
This sequence comes from Sinocyclocheilus anshuiensis, assembly GCF_001515605.1. Taxonomy (NCBI): domain Eukaryota; kingdom Metazoa; phylum Chordata; class Actinopteri; order Cypriniformes; family Cyprinidae; genus Sinocyclocheilus; species Sinocyclocheilus anshuiensis. The sequence goes on from NW_015557175.1 coordinate 301,390, forward strand.
GTTTTAAGAAAAAAAGGTCTGTCCCTCCTTGTAAAGAATACTTGTTTCCACATGTCAGCAAACAGCAGCCAACTCCAAAGTACAGCCCTCCAAAAATATGGAAATCATTTATACTCTGAGCTCAGGTGATTTTTGGGAAAACATCTGGCATTGTCCATACAATAAAAGTCAATGGGGTCCAAAACAACAGTGGACATTGGACATTTTTCAAAATATCTTCTTTTGTGTTCCACAGTACAAATTCATACAGGAATGGCATGAGACTGAATAAATGATGACAGAAATTTTATTTTTGGTTGAAAAAACTCCATCGTGGCTCCTAAAAGAACAACCTCTGAGGAAAAAAAATCCTCTTCGTTCATTTTAACTGTCTATGCTATTTATGTTTTTTCTAACTTTTATTTTATTGACGGCAATATGATTTTTCTTGCTCAAAGAACTTTTAAATATTTTTTTTTTCTTTCTCTCATTTCTGTTTCTCCCAGCGTGTATTGGGAGGAACAGTGGAGCAGTAGCGTATGTGATGCTGGCTGCAATTTCACAGCCGTTAGCATAGGCAGCACATTTGTGAATTTATTGACGGAGATGGGGAGTTGGCTGAATTTGCGGGTGGCATGCTGAAACATGTCCATCAGGCTGTCAGACTCGTCATTATCACTTAAGCCACCGAGCCTGCCCAAACGTGCGCCTTTCCAATGCTCACCTTCCTCCAGCCCATCATCTTATTCCACCTTACAACACTTACACTGTGTCTACACTGCAGGCGAGCGATGCAGCGCTGCCAGTGTAATCAAGCAAGCCGTCTACGAACCAAATGCGTGTTTCCTGCTCCGTTTCGCGTGCTTGCAGTATATTGTTTAAAAAATATTAAATATTATATTATACATATATATATGTATAAAAGTTCTTCCGTGGTTGTTGGCAGCATCATAGAGATGCTTTGCAAGGATGTAGAGGAAGAATGTTTCATGTGGAAAATTGTTTTAAATTGTTACAAATAAAAAAGTTATTTGTGGCATTTAAGGTTCCACGAAGAACCTTTAACATCCATGCAACCTTTCCACTGCACAAAATGTTCTTTATAGTGGAAAATGGTTCTTCTGAATATCAAAATGTTCTTCACACTAAAAAAAAATTTTATTTTAAGAACTGGTAACTGAAAGGTTCTTTTGAGATTGTTCTTCTGTGGCATCATTGCAAAAACCCTCTTTTGGAACCTTATTTATTTATTCACTAATGGAGCTCTTTCTGTTCCTGTGTGCTGTCAACACTTTAATGTCCTTATCTTTCAAGCCATTTTTGAATTAATTAAAATTATTTCAACCAAATAATAATTTCAACTGAAGTTCAGCTAAATGGTGAGTAGATGGATTGAGTGTGAAACAGTGGCAGGGTGATGTGAGTAAGGGTGTGAGTGTCAGATGGGCGTGTTGAGACGTCTGCCTGTGCTCACACATCTGCACCCTATGATTTATGCTGCTCTCCCCTGTCTGTGTGTGTGTGTTACTCTTTTACAAAATCTCTCAGTGAAAGTGTGTGAGGAAGTCCTGCTGATGTTCTTACAGTAAAATAAATATATAGTTCAGTCATGAAACTCTAGATGGCGCATTCTGATGGGTAGTTAACTGATGATATTCAGAGAGTTAAACGACTTGGCACAAGCTGATTGGTTCATGCTGCATATGCAGCCAATGAGCTTACTGCCTTGCATTTATATGGCTGGCTAGCATTCACTAGAGATTCCTGCAGCGCGCTTTCAGAGTTCCTCTGAAACCCTCCACCTTCCCCAGCTCCACCTGTATAGATCTGCTACGGGTTATTTTATATGCTATTTGTGCAGCAGCAGTATGTCTTAAATACTCACGGCACCGTATCGCCATATGCATTGGCAGTAGCAAGTTCCTGTACTTGCTTGCAGCAGCAGCAATAATCTTCTACTACAGCAATAACCAACAGCAGCAGCTATTCAGCAGCAGCGTAGCAGATCTATTCCGCCAAGACCAAATACATTAACATTGTCATGTACATTACCATGCTAAAATCTTCCGAGAGTTGTCATGATTGAACTACAGTTAAACACTATATACACAGAAAAAACTCAATTACACCACTTTTACTATTGATTGATGAGATCAGCAGGGAAATCAAAATCACTTTGAGGTGTTTTTGTTGTTGTTGTTTTTTTTTGGAAATTGTAAACAAAGAAACAGATGTAAATGATGAAACATTCGTAATGATAACTCAACACTAATAATGCTATGCGTTTATCAGAGTGTTGCTATGTGTTCGCTAGGGTGTTCTGAGTGGTTGCTAACTGAGTCATAGTCTCTGTGATATTCTTACTCTAAGTATGGCTCACGTCCCTCAAATAATATCGTAATATATTATGATATTTACTGTAATATTATGAGATTATCAGTTTGTCATCCACCATGTGAAATTGGCAGATCTAAACTGAACTGGACTATATTTTTAAATAAAATTACGCTAATGTAATGTTTCTGTAGTGGCATATTAGAAAGTGAGTTTTGAAATAGTGAGTAAGAAAATTATATTGCTCTAAATTATTTTAAAAAGATATATTGATATTTTTGGAGTTGCTTTTTGTCACATTGTACCTGCAACTATTTGTTGACATTAATTTTAATCTTTTGTGTAATGTTTGACTGCTTATCATATTTCTTGTTTGCTTCTCCAAAGATAGATAGATAGACAGACAGAAATAAATAGATCTTAAAAAATTATAAACAACTTAATTTAAGCTTTAATAATTCCAAATAGTCTTTAATATTTCCTGCTTTCCTTTAGATTCAGTCAGCTATTTTGGTTTTGCATTTAGGTATTTAATTCTGACGCTTAATTTAATTCTGGTCAGATGTCACTTGTACTACTTAAGTTAGACAATGATATAATGAAGTTTTCATGAGCTTTATTTTGTGGGAATCATTTATGTTTGTATAAAGTGTGATTGCAACATCAGCAAACAGTGTTTATGATATTTATTATGTTGCAGCACCTGGCGTAAAATCTCCCTCTCATAAAATCTGAATCACATTAATACAAGTCCGCACAAAGCAGGCTTGTACATTTGGTTTTTGAGGGAATATTTGGGATGTCTTTATAGATTTAGACAAGCTCTGACATGCTTATGAGTGTGTGTGTGTGTGTGTGTGTGTGTGTGTGTGTGTGTGTGTGTGTGAGAGAGACCTCATCAGATGATGATGAACTTGTCTTCATCTATAAAGAAGCATATTTTTAAAGTGTGGTTATTTAGTGTGATTCAATGTGTAAGCATATTTCAAATGCTTATTTCTGTTTGTTTTTTCCTGCAGTACTCTCCACTGCTTAAGAAGCTGTATTGTCAGATCGCCAAGACCTGTCCGATTCAGATCAAACTGGCTTCCTCGCCCCCAAACGGCGGTGTGATTCGAGCCATGCCCATCTACAAGAAGGCCGAACATGTCACAGAGGTGGTCAAACGTTGTCCTAACCATGAACTCGGACGGGACTTCAATGAAAGTATGTCAAATTCATTATTTTTTGATAAATAAAGTTTATCAAGACATTAGAACATTTTTTAAAAATAAATACATACAATAATAATAATATAAGTTTTATAAGTTTATTATAAGTAATATAAGTTTTTCCTTCCAGAGTCATTCCCAGTCATAAAACATTTAAACGGCAGCAGATTTAAAAACAGTTTTACATCAGTAGAATTTATTGTTTATTTGTTATTTTGTTATAACAAAATAAAATGTGCTTAATGTAGTAACATTTTCATGAACTGTTTTTATTAAAGGGGTCATATGATGCGATTGAAATTTTTTTTTCTTTGAAGTGTTACAAGCTCTTGGTGCATAAAGAAGATCTGTAAAGTTGCAAAGACTAAAGTCTCAAATCCAAAGAGATATTCTTTGTAAAAGTTAAGAGTCAGCCACGCCTACCTAAAACGGCTCGTTCTAACACGCCCCCACATGTCTACATCACGATGTGGGAAGATTTGCATAACACCGCCCAAATGTTCACGCAAAGAAAGAAGGCGTAACTTTTATTCTCGCTGTAGTATTGTTGCCGCCGCTGCCATGTCGTGATGGCGCTGTGTGTTTCGTTGTGAAAGCGAAACTACTTTGTTTGGTCTTCCAAAAGAGGACGATATCTGCTTCGGGCATAGAAGAGAAACAATAATGTACAGTATATTAATATTAATATTAATTATTAATATTACCTAACCTGATAACACAAGGTTACATAAACAAAAGTCATTTTTAAGTGTTAGATCATGTAGGAAAAAAAAAAACGTAAAAAATTCAGGTTACAACTTTTTAAAGTGTACTTTAATAAATTGTAAAACTTGTGAAACCAACAGTTATAGATACATGTATCTATTTTAGGATCTGAACATGCATGCAGCAAAATATAACATTTCAGAACTAGTGAACTGCTATATAATAATAGTCTGTTTCTAGATAAGAACAAAATATGGTTACACTTTATTTTATGGTGTCCTTGTTACAGTGTAATTATACATTTAAGTGCTGAGTAATATTAATTAACTACATGTACTTACTGTATGCTTAGGGTTAGGATTAGGGTTTGGCTTAGGGTTACTTGCATGTAATTATGCATAATTAATTGTTATTATAATAGTATGTACATGTAACATGTGTAACAAGGACACCTTAAAGGGGTCATAGGATGCTACATGCACTTTTACAAGTTGTTTGAACTGAAATGTGTGTTGGCAGTGTGTGTA
>NW_015557175.1:307208-307502 GCF_001515605.1 Sinocyclocheilus anshuiensis
ATTGAGGTGTTCTGTTGTTGGATGTAATAATGAACATAGCAGTTTATTCAGTTTATTCAATTTACTCCCGACATCTGAGCCGCTGAACTCGCAGTGGATTACATTGTTTCTGAAGGGAATGCGCCCCCGATCTACATAAATGCGTCTATGTTCGCGCGAATCATTCATGATCCAGCCTCATCTAGAGAAGAAGTGAGTATAATGTTTTGTAATTAATCTTTTTTTCCTAATAATGTGCTAATTAGCAAGTTTCACGATGAATGCGGCTAAAGTAAACAGTCTCTCTGAGAGCAG
>NW_015557175.1:307775-314904 GCF_001515605.1 Sinocyclocheilus anshuiensis
TTTGTTTTTGAAGGGAATGTGCCCCCGATCTACATAAATGCGTCTATGTTCGCGCGAATCATTCATGATCCAGCCTCATCTAGAGAAGAAGTGAGTATAATGTTTTGTAATTAATCTTTTTTTCCTAATAATGTGCTAATTAGCAAGTTTCACGATGAATGCAGCTACAGTAAACAGTCTCTCTGAGAGCGGCTCGGAAGAGAGGGGCGGGGTCAGCAGAGCTCATTAACATTTAAAGGAAAATGCTACAAAAACGGCTTGATCTGAAAAGAGCTGTTTTGGACAGGGTAAAAAAGGTGTTTTTTCCACTACCATTGAGAAATTTTAACCAAACTATGTTACAGACTTTTCATTAAGACCCCAAAGAATCATATCAACTTGTGGAAAATGGGCATCCTATGACCCCCTTTAAAATAAAGTGTTACCCAAAATATAGCTAACCACCTTCAAATATAGCTAATTCAACTAAAAACCTGCCAAGATCCAAGACAATGACAGAAAATCCAAACCATTAAGCACGTCAGACTTCCTCAGCTCATTCACTCATATTAAATTGACTAAATCATGTGTTTTACTGCCTTAAAAGTAAAGTAAAAATGTAAAGAAAGATGTTTTTGTTTTCTGAAGCGAGACATTGAGATGGTCTTGTTTCTCCAATGCATCTGTTATTATTCTATAGCTACATCACTTTGAATGGATAATAAAGCTAAATCACTCATCCACACTTGGTCATGTTCATATGTGCCACAAAAGGAAACATTCCTGTTGTCCTTCCACTTCTAATTCAGAATCTTTCTTGTCCTGCTGACTCTGTGCAGGTCAGACAGCTCCTGCCAGTCACTTGATTCGGGTGGAGGGCAGTAATCTGTGTCAGTATGTGGATGATCCTGTGACGGGCCGACAGAGTGCTCTCGTTCCTTATGAGGCTCCACAGGTTAGTTCAATCATTGCAGATGCATGTAAGTCTCAGTGTTATTTTAGTGTCATTGAGATACTTTTATAGTTTTTAATAATATTTTAATATGAATACAATATTAGAAATGTTACATAGAAATATTGATATTTGCGTTTTTATTATTATATATTATAAATTGTGAGTTTATTTATGTCTAAATAGTTTTTATATTTTCTTAATTTTTTTAATGATTTATTTTTTTAAATCCATATTGTTCTTTACTCTTATGCTTCATAGAATGCATGTTCTAGTTCTGTTTTAGGTCGCATACACTTGACTGTTGCAGTCACAGCAGCACACAAACATTTGGGAATTCTTGCAGATCCATATGCATTATTGCACATGTTTACACATACGTGTTTGATGGTAAAATGACGAGTCGAAGCATGCAGCGATCATTCAGTTCAGGATGCTAAACATGTTCTGACTGGCTATAAATAACCCAGGGATTATTCTCAGTAACAATACCTGCAGTTACTCCTCTTTTTACAGTGTTGCTTTATTTGTGTTAAATATCAAATGTTTGGCGCCATCTAGAGGTATGTATTTCTTACATACTGTCAGTGCTCATGTTCGGTCAACAAACACGTTGCTTTTGGAACTGTTTCTTTTTAATGATTTATTCAAATAAATGTATTAAGTGTTTAAAAAAAAAATATTTAACTAAATTGCATTAAAACACATGCAAAGTAAAAAGGGACTTCTTGAACATAATTGATGACTCAGATGAGTCAGTAAGTTTTTTGGTTACACTCACGTTTGTTAACATTAGTTAAGGCATTAACTAAAATTAACTAACAATGAGCAATTAATTTGTTATAGTATTTATTATTGTTTGTTAACATAGCTTAATAAAAATTTGTGCTGTCAAATGATTAATCGCATCCAAAATAAAAGTTTTTGTTTACATAATATATGTCCGTGTATTGTGTATATTTATTATGTATATATAAATTAGGCCTGGACGATAAAACAGTATCGGTATTTATCGACGGTACACCTTCATCGATAATGATAGAAAAAATGTTCGATATAGCGCACAATATAGGCACGTGCTATGAGTGACGCAGACAGACACACAAACACGAACACATGCTGAAATGAGTGCTGTGCCAACAAGATGCGCCGCTGCTGCGTTATGCATTCAAAATATTAGAGAAATATAGAAGCTCAATGCGGACAAGATCTTAATTAGGTTAAAACTGAAACCAAGCCATTCACACAGAACACATATTCAGCGCATTTTTTAGATGGACAAAAATGACTGCTGCACTCGTGTCACACAAGATATAGCCATGCAAAGTTAAAACAGTTTAAACTTTTAGAAAAAACGTCGCAAATCTGTGAAGGTTTCTTCCATTTCACTGCGTCTCTTATGTTTTTAAATGCAATCTGTGTGAATGGCGCTTCGGCTATTTGTATTAAACAATGCATAAATACATGATGCTGTTTTGTTCATATATGTATTATGCAACTTACGAAATTATATTTGATTTATATATGTTAATTTAGACGTTATGCACGTTTTTTTATAGACAGTTGTTATTTAATTGCACTGAATAAACAATTTAATGCGCTGCATTATTTTGCTCACTGCACCCTCCTGTGGCCTCGGGAAACAAGACAAAAGTTTCCTTAAGACTTATTTAATCGGCATATAAAACATAAGAAAGGAGATATTTGTTTATATTTTATTTTGTGTTTGACTGTTAAAACAAAACAAAAAATATTTGTTGTCTTAATAAATTGGGTAAATAAGTAATAACTAAGTAATAAATAAAATCTTTGTTTTAAAAAGGGTTATAAAACAATTTCAATAATTACTGATACCGAACTATATGAAACATTATATCGCTGATACATTTTTTAGCTATATCGCCCAGCCTTAATATAAATACACACACATGGATGTATATATTTAAGAAAAATGATTTGCTTATATATAAAATATTAATATTTATATATAATATAAATTATATTTGATTATATTGATTATATATATATATATATATATACGTAAATATGTATGTTTGTGTATTTATATATACATAATAAATATACACAGTGCACACACATATACTTTGCTGCCATACCATGGGTGCAGCAGGCGCAGTTGGAAAATTAGCCTATTTTCAAAAATAGCGGCATGTTCCTTTAACAAATGGACCATTATTGTAAAGTGTTACTATTTTTTTTAACTGGTTAATTTCAGTGTTTCTGAATGAACCTAAATTAATTTAGTGTTAAGTGAACTTCTGAATGCAAATATTTTTCCCTGAACAGGGTACTATATGCTATATTTGCAATATAATGTAATGCTTCTGGAAACTGAATTTGTCTCTCTCTTTTTATCTGTTTCTCAAGGTGGGCACCGAGTTCACAACGATTCTGTATAATTTCATGTGCAACAGCAGTTGTGTCGGTGGAATGAACCGCAGGCCCATCCTCATCATCATCACGCTGGAGACACGAGAGTGAGTGAGCACCTTTACTTTCTTTCTTTCATTCAGACAAGTGTGTCTTCAGCAAAAAAAATACACTGAAAATTTCCCCCGCTTCCAAATAGGTGGTTCTTAAAGGGACAGTTCACCCAAAAATGAAAATTCTGTCTTCATTTATTTACTCTCAAGTTGTTCCAAACCTGTTTTTTTCTTCTGCTGAACACAAAAGAAGAATGTGTGTAACCAGATTGTTGCTGGTAGCCATTGACTTCCATCGTATGGAAAAAGAATAAATAATACTGTGGAAGTCAATGGGGACCATTAATGGTTTAGTTTCACACATTCTTCAGAATATCTTGAAGAAAGAAGCTCATACAGGTTTGGAACAACTTGAGGATGAGTAAAGGATGACAGAATTTTAATTTAGCATGAACTATCCCTTTAAATGGTTTTGCTTCAGAACAACAAAAGTAAACAAAAATGTGCTTAGAACTGAGCATTGAAATGTATGGTTTTAACTGTTAACTAAAACCATACGTCAACATATGTCAACAACATGCAACTTATGAGCATGACACAGGCTGAGTGTGAAGTTAAAGCTGAAGTCTTCCGTGTTTTTCCTCAGTGGACAGGTTCTCGGCAGGCGTTCGTTTGAAGGCCGGATTTGTGCCTGTCCCGGTCGAGACCGCAAAGCAGACGAGGATCATTTCAGGGAGCAACAGGCACTAAATGAGAGCGTGGCCAAAAATGGAAATGCCAATAAACGAAGTGAGCCAATGTATTTCAACAAGGACTCTGAACCTTCTTCATATCATGTCATCGCTGGTTCTAACTGGAGCTTCTGTTTCTGATCTCACAGATTTCAAGCAGACTCCAGCCAATATTACAGGCCCTTGCATCAACATCAAGAAGAGGCGACATGGAGAAGAGGAGATGTATTATATTCCAGTGAGTGTGGAAGCATGCAGTTTGATTTCTTTTAATGTGTGTGTGTGTGTGTGTGTGTGTGTGTGTGTGTGTGTATATATTCACATAGAAAACAGTTATTTTAAATTGTAATAATATTTCACAATATTTGTGTTTTTACTACATTTTTGATTAAATAAGTGCAGCCTTAATGAATATAAGATATTTATTTAAAAAACAAATTGTACTGATCCCAGATGTTTTAACAGTAGTGCATATATACAATAATTACTGTAACACTTTACAATAAGTTCATTAGTTAACAGTAGTTAATGTTAATTTTAACATTTACTAATAAATTATTAAAATCAAACATTGTATTTTTTAACATTAGTTAATGCACTTTGAATTAACATGAACTAACAATGAATAGCTATTTTCATTAACTAACATTAATAAAGATTAATAAATACTGTAATAAATGTATTGTTCGTTGTTAGTTCATGTTAGTTAATACATTAACAAATCTTAACAAATGACATCTTATTGTAAAGTGTTACCAAAATTACTTTTATTTATTATATATTTTGATATGGTAACTAAGAATTATATATGTAAATTACCTCTGTTATGATTGGCTAACATCTTTGCATGTAAAATTAGTAGCATCCAGTGTTGGGGGTAATGCATTACACGAAACGCGAGTTACGTAATCAGATTACTTTTTTCAAGTAACTAGTAAAGTAACGCATTACTTCTAAATTTACAATGAAATATCTGAGTTACTTTTTCAAATAAGTAACGCCAGTTACTTTTTCCCATTTATTCCCTGACTCCTCTCCGGTCCCTGTGTTGAGAGAAATCAGAAGTGAGTGCAGAGGCATTTCCTTCAGCTTGAGGCTTATTCATTTCACTTTTGGTGTGAAAGGGCTTTTACAGTTGCCAAAAATATAACTTTTGGGTTTTTTGTTATTAAAAAACAAATAAGTAAGCCCAGCCCAGGTGACAAAAAAGTAAAGCAAAAGTAATGTAATGCATTACTTTCCATAAAAAAGTAACTAAGTAACACAGTTATTTTTTATGGAGTAACGCATTACTGTAATGCATTACTTTTAAAAGTAACTTTCCCCAACACTGGTAGTATCATACCTGCCAAATTGCTGAATACAGGTCTTGAGAAGAAGTACACATGGACCACATGAGTCATGTGTTACAGTGTTCACTGTAATATCATAACTGTCATAACTTATAAAAGCCAGCTTTGTTTCAGTAAAAGGCTTGGTAAACTGAGGAGGGGGCTTTGCAATATGAATGTTAGAGTATGTCCACATAACAGCGTGTGTTAGCTTTTTTTCACAAGAGGAAAGCATATTCAGCTGTGCATGATATGGCCTCTTTCAGCTCATTCTTTAGCATCCAGTTCTTTAGTTTTCCACATCGTGGGCTGTATATTAATTATATGCCTCTCATGTGATTGACAGGAGTTATGTTGCCTCTCCATCTCCATATGGCACACACAATAACATGAATAAGATCCACGGGCCCATCAGCAAGCTTCCCTCAATGAATCAGCTCGTGACACAACAGACTCAGCAGAGCGCAGGACCCTCTGTGTCCATGTCACATATGGGTAAGAGCCTACTCAACATTTCAGTGTTTTATATACATTTTATACCATTACCTTTTAGACAAAACTGCCAGTGGGTTGTGAACTAGGGACATGTTTATCTAAAAGTTTTTTTTGGTCATGAAACTTGATTTCGCATTATTTCATTATATATATATATATATATATATATATATATACATACATACACAGTATGTGTGTGAGTGTATGAAGTCCTATTTAGTTATAGAAGAGCTTAAAGTAAGGTTTTATGAAGTTTATCAACACAAAGTTTATAAAGTGCAAAACACAAAGACAGACTACATTTGTAACTAATTATTTATTACCTTTTACAAAGCACATACCTGAAAGGGTTTTTAGAGCATGTTATGTAATTCAGCAATTTATAACAATGACATCATAATGGCTTGGCCTATATGAGTACACAGTTCACCCATGCATACTGCTTCAAGTGTCTTGTAGTAATTCACAGACATTACGCAATCATGCTGTAATGTCCTAAATGAAGCTTTACAGACCTTAAGATGTAACAGATGTAACTCTCTTGAAGAGATGAGAGTGAGGTTTACCTGCACAGATTATGCCAGCTGGCCTCCCTTACACAGCCACCATATTTAATTTTCTGTAAATGAAAATGAGACCATTGCCGTAAAGCAATCTGCCCTGTTCATGGGATTTCATACCTGTTAACCAAATTTACATACTCCCAGAACAGAGGTTCAGATGAAGCGTAGAAGCCATTCACCTTATATATATATAATATATCTGGGACAGTTGCAATTTAGCTCAGGAGCATTCATATTACTTGTAGATGTTACTACACTTTGAGTGAAGTTAACCTGTGGCAATTTCAATTTAATGGGTATGATTTGGAAAGGCACACACATTTAATTAAAGGTCTAACAGCTGATAATGCATATCAGAGCAAACACCAAGCACTGAGTTCAAAAGAACTGACTGTAGAGCTCAGAAACAGGTTTGTGTCAAGCCACACATCTGGGGAAGAGTTCAGAAAAAAAAAAAATCTGCTTCATTGAAGGGTCACAGAAGCATGTAGTCTCTGTTACCCTTAATGGAAGAAGTTTGATACAACCAGGACTCTTCCTAGAGCTGGCCTTCTGGCCAAACTGTGCAATTGATGGAGAAGGGCTTTGGTTAGTGTGGTGACCAAGAACCTGATGGTCACTCTAGTTGAGCTCC
>NW_015557175.1:315199-315835 GCF_001515605.1 Sinocyclocheilus anshuiensis
GTAGTCTCTGTTACCCTTAATGGAAGAAGTTTGAAACAACCAGGACTCTTCCTAGAGTTGGCCTCCTGGCCCAACTGAGCAACTGATGGAGAAGGGCTTTGGTTAGAGTGGTGACCAAGAACCTGATGGTCACTCTAGTTGAGCTCCTTGATCATATGTGGAGATATGAGAAACCTACAGAAGGACAAACACCACTGCAACACTCCACCGATCTGTGCTTTATGTCAGTGTGGCCAAACTCAATCCTCTCCTCATTGTAGACACATGAAAACACACTTGGAATTTGAAAAAAGCACCTAAAGGACCCTCAGACTGTGAGAAACAAGAGTCTCTGGTCTGATGAACCTCAATTCTAAGCATCATATTTTGAAGGAAACCAGCTCTGCTCATCACCTGCAGAGTAGCATCCCAAAAGTAAAGTGTGCTGGTAGCAGCCTCATGCTGAGGGGCTATTTTTCAGCAGCAGGGACTCAGGGACTCGTCAGAGTAGAAGGAACGCTCAGTGCAGCAAAATATAGAGATAGCCTTAATGAAAACCCAGTCCAGAGCATTCAGAACCTCAGACTGGGCAGAAGGCTCACCTTCCAACAGGACAATGACCCTAAACACACAGCAAGAGTGGCTTATAGACAACTC
>NW_015557175.1:316621-317480 GCF_001515605.1 Sinocyclocheilus anshuiensis
ACTGTGTGAATGTCCTTGAGTGGCCCAGCCAGAGCCTGAGCTTGAACCCAATCAAATATTTCTGGAGAAACCTGAAAATGTGCATCTGTCCCCATCCAACCTGACAAAGCTTGAGAGGTGAAGAGGTGAGGTGAAGAATGGCAGATAATTGCCAAATACTGATGAGAAAAGCTTGTCGCATCAAACAAAAAAGACTTGAGGCTGTAAAGGTGCTTCAGCTAAATATTTAGTTATTATTTATAATAACTATGCAATGAAATATAGTTATGCAATGTACTTATTTCAGTGTTTTTTATTTTTAATACATTTACGAAGTTGTGACAATTCTGTTTTTGCTTTGTCATTATGGTGTATGGAGTGTTATATATATATATTAGGGATGCACCGATACCGATACTGGTCTCCTCGTACTCATTAAAATGCCCCGATACCACACAGCATGTGATAAGCGCCATATTCAAACAAAGAAACACCGACAACAGAACAACAGACAGCAGAATGGAGTTATTAGAGATTAAGGATGTATACGAAGTATATATATGCAATGAATATAATGTTACACATTCAGTATTAACACCTGTATAGCTGATGTGCGCGAGCTGATAAGAGAGAGAGCGCGCACTTCTGTTGTGTGATCTTTGTTCGCTCACTCAGCACACGCATCATTTGCAGCATTCACTATAAGCGTAATTTATTTTCAACCGTAGGCACACACGACTTTCTGGCGAAAGTGAATCTAGCAGCTTGTGTGAAATGCGCTAGGCTGTACTATTCTGCATCAGTGCAAATACCTGCACGCGTTGCGCGTGTTTTGCTTGCTTGAGTGTTTCTGCATTATATGAGTGGCTTTGGAATATAA
>NW_015557175.1:317784-321147 GCF_001515605.1 Sinocyclocheilus anshuiensis
AGTACCAAAAATAAAAGTATCGGTATCGGGCGAGTACTGGAAAAAGTGGTATCGGTGCATCCCTAATATATATCATTTTTTTAGCCTAATTTTATAATGTCAAAGGATTACTTCTTTTATTTCCTGCAAAATGTGCAAGGCATTGCATTTAATACTCTTATCATACACCAATTCGTCTCTCATCAGTTCTTTCACAAACAGTTACTGATTTTGTCCATATTTTAATTTTGCTGGCTCAACATCAGTTTATCACATGAAGTTCTGAAGTTATGCCAATAAACAAATAAAAAACGATTTCTAGCTAGATGTCTGATGGTAACCTTTGTGAAAAATACACTTCAGCATACTTTTAAAAAGAGATAATGTAACGGAAATAACGTACTTAATATACTATAGAATATACTCCTACTAATATATACAGTTTTCAGACACTTAATTGCTTATTAATTGCAATTAAATGAAAATGTATTATAGTTTAAACTTATATTAAATGCAATTAACTTAAGAGTGCTTTTTGGCCCACTAAAATGTATCATTATGCAGTATGTAATTTAATAATTGTTGTCTTTGAAATATGGATAAAGTGTATCTACTGTGTATAAACTGCTGAATGTATTGACAAGCATTAATAATAAACTAAAATATATTTTAATGTCATTTTGGTAACACTTTAGATTAGGAAACACATATTCACTATTAACTAAGAGTTTTCCCTCAATAAACTCATTTCCCACGAAAAACTAATTTGCTGCTTATTTATAGTAAGTATGGTAGTTGTTGTAGATATCTAGAATATGGTCATGCAGAATAAGACATTAATATGTGCTTTATAAGTATTAATAAACAGCCAACATGCTAGTAATATGCACGCTAATAAGCAACTAGTGAACAGTGTTTCCTAATCTAAAATGTTACTGTCATTTTTATTAAAACTTGCAATATTAAACACACTGCAGTAGAAAAATTTAAATCAAGTTACTTTACATTCTTTAAAGCATGATAAAATATTGGTAAAACAATGATTTAAAATGTACTTTAAAGTACATTTAATTGAACAAAGGGTAACACTTTATTTTAAGGTGGCCTTGTTACACGTTACATGTACTTACTATTATAATAACAATGAATTATGCATAATTACATGCAAGTAACCCAAACCCTAATCTTAACCCTAACCATTCAGTAAGTACATGTAGTTAATTAATATTACTGAGTACTTAAATGTATAATTACACTGTAACAAGGACACCTTAAAATAAAGTGTAACTGAACAAAGTGCACTGTGTGTTCAGAAACATGAAAGTATCTCACTGTAAGTACACTTAAGTGGCCTTTTATTTCAGTAATATTATATGATCTGCAAGTACAGCTTTTTAAAAAATATACTATTAAGATTTGAAGTACACTACATGTGCACATCTAATACAATTAAGCGCACTTTTTTTCACAAGGGCACCTGTTTGATCTGATTTGATTGCATTGAATAAAAAGTGAGAAACTTATCAATGACATTTGCAGTCATCTACCAGACAGTGGCCAATATTTACTCCCTAAATCCCATGTGAGTCTCATCCGGTGTTTGTTGAGTGTTGATTTGTGTGTGTGTGTATTAGTTGTGGTGTGTGTTGATTGGGTCTCGTGGGTTTGTTGCTGCAGGTACGAACATGCTGAGTGGACACCACATGCAGTCTAACGGAGATGTGAATGGAGCTCATGCGTCTCAGTCTATAGTGTCCACCTCTCACTGTACCCCTCCCCCACCTTACAACCCCGACCCCAGCCTCGTCAGGTACTACACCCTGCAGTAGCACCAACCTGACACACACACACACTAGACATGATGTACGGCTCCTTTTTACAACACTGCGGTTTTAAATAACAATTTATTTTTATAACATTGTGACTGAATTCAGCCTGATGTGTCTTATCAACAGTGGCTTCAGGTTGTCCTGTTATATTAGGATAAAGAGACCTTAAAGGGATAGTTCACCCAAAAATGAAAATGTGATGTTTATCTGCTTACCCCCAGGGCATCCAAGATGTAGGTGACTTTGTTTCTTCAGTAGAACACAAATGAAGATTTTTAACTCAAACTGTTGCAGTCTGTCAGTCATATAATGGAAGTGAATGGCAATCACGGCTTTGAGAGTCAAAAAAACATACACAAACAAAACCAAATTAAACCCTGCGGCTCGTGACGATACATTGATATGTAAAGACACGAAACGATCGGTCTGTGCAAGAAACTGAACAGTATTTATATCGTTTTTTACCTCTGATTCACCGCAATGTCCGAACTGTCCTGAGCGTGTTCTCGACAGCCGGCGCATGATGCGTCTTCTTCTTCTTGCTTTATGGCGGATCGCAGACTTATAAGTGCATTACCGCCACCTATCTCTCAAATGGACCATTGACACTCTATCTACAATCTCAATTAGGAGTGTCAATGGTCCACTTGAGAGATAGGTGGCGGTAATGCCACTTATAAGTCTGCAGTTTGAGTTAAAAATCTCCGTTTGTGTTCTACTGAAGGAACAAAGTCACCTACATCTTGGATGCCCTGGGGGTAAGCAGATAAACATCACATTTTCGTTTTTGGGTGAACTATCCCTTTAAATCATTCAAAATGCCTCTTTAGATGCATCTCTATTTCTCCTCCTCTTCCTCATTTGTCTTTACATAGTTAGAATCATGGAATTACGGTATATTGAGGCCTTTTCTTTTGTGCTAATACACAAAAGAGGATTCTGATTGTAATGAAACCTTTGCTTTTAAAGAGGCTTTTGGTTTCTTTTTCAGACTTAACTATTTGTACATAAGAGTAATATCTTTCTACATTTTTTCTCTGCTGGTCAGAGAAGCTTTTTGACTTCAAATCACACTTTAGTGTGCAAAACATGTAAACCTTTTTCATTAATATACATGTCATATCGATTTTTAACCACTTTATGTTCCATAATTACGCATACGACTGATCCCACACAGTTATTTATCTCATCGGGCTGGATGGGGGTGGCGAGGTGCCTTTCTGGTTAATGGCCTGTGCAATTTCATCAGTAGGGTGAATCTCACAAAAAAACATGTCTGGTACACCCCAAAATCAAAAGAAAAATAATAGAAATTATATTTTGCTTGATTGGTTTTAAGCACCATTTAAGTTTTTTTGCATTGTAACATTATTTTCATGACAATTAAGCTCATTCCCCCCATTAAATACTCAATACTGTAATTTTATTATTATTTTTTTGTGTAATTCTCATTGTTCTGAATAGTAATTTTTCATTAAATGAAAAAAAATTAATTTTCTCACTAGACTAGTTGTTTAAAGACAGCACAACAAATACTACCATTTATATATATATA
>NW_015557175.1:321250-326442 GCF_001515605.1 Sinocyclocheilus anshuiensis
GTATATATATATATATATATATATATATATATATATATATATATATATATTCAGCAAAGATGCATTAATGATCAAAATGTGACAGTAAAAAAACGTTTACATTGTTACAAAAAATAAATTCTAAATTCCATAAATTCTCAATTCTGAACTTTCATCATAGAATCCTGTAAAAAAGTTTCATGGTTTCCATAAAAATATTAAACAGCACAACTATTTCACTGAAATAAGAAATATTTGAAATAAGAGTGAACTTTTGAATGATAGTGTATATTGCATTCACTTCTAGCCCAACGTTTCAGCATTTTTTTTAACTGGTATTTGTATCATCACTGATTTATTCATATATCATCATGATTACAATACAAATGCTTTATTTTAATCAAGTATTCTAGATACACTCTCATTATCATTCCATCAGTTTTTGATAATAATCCCTGTGCAGATGCAAATGCCGTGGTGCTTTGCTTGTTATGTTCTCCATGGGTGAATATGTAATTCACAGGATGCAGCCGCTTGGTCTTAGTGGGATTCCTTTTCTCTCTGAACAGTTTCTTAACCAGCCTGGGCTGCCAAAACTGCATCGACTACTTCATGTCACAGGGACTCCAGAGTGTCTACCACCTTCAGGCTCTTTCCATGGAGGTAAACCAACAGTTCAGGCAATACGCTCTTTTCATTCTTGGATGATTTGTTTTATCCTGTTTTCCATTCATTTTTCCCATAGGGATTTTTAAAAAGTCATTAAATGTTATAAGCCATGAATCAAACCAACCAGCTATGAGGTGAATCACATTACAAACTTTGATTTGAAGCAAAAATGTATTTTAAAATAAAAAAAAGGGTAACACTTTAGTTTTGTCACAGGTTGCTACTGTGAGGAGCACCGAGCGAGGAATGAGGAGACGCAGAGTCCCAATTCAAACATACAATATTTAATAATATCCAAGGGAACAGGAAAACACACGTAGCATAGGTTGACATGAACAATTCCAGACAAGGGAGAACAGAACGGGCTCAAACTCAAATAGGGCAGATAACGAGGGGCAGACAGGTGAGGAAGATAACTAATAAAGAGAAACACTTGGAACTAATAGAACTAAATGGGGACAGGAACAGGAAGGATCAAATAAGGACAAACAGGAACTAAACAGGAACATACACGTGACATTACTCCCCCCTCCCGAAAGGCGCGTCCCGTGCCGTAACAATACAACCGGGGAGGGGGGGTGGGCGCCCTGGAGGCTGGTGCAAGACAGGGACACGGGAAGGCCTCCAGGGCGGATCAGGGAGCTCCGGGAGCCATGGCGGATCAGGCAGTCCAGGAGACCATGGTGGATCTTCCGTGACCTTAGCCGTGGTCTGGTCTTAGGGTGAGGCTGAAAGCCGTCGAAGCGAAACGAGGCGCTGAACGAGCGCGACACATGGCTCGAAAGCAGCGGGGATTTTATTATGCCACAGTCGACCGCTTCCGCTCCTTCCGGTCGTGCGTATGTGGGGGAAAAAAGCAGCGCTGTTTTATCATACTAGATACATTTGAAAGTTATGTTATAATGCTACTCTGTGCGGTCGTCACCGGTCTATTAAAACGCACAACATATTAAAGCGTCTTTGTTGTTTCCATGTTTTCTACAAAACAAAACCGGAAATCGAGGGGTTATGACGTCATTGGCAGGCGACACAATGACACTATGCACACGCTCCGTGTCACTAGTTAAAATTGCTTATTTCTCTGGATTTAAACATTCTTTGAAACATTTGGGATAATGTAAGTACACAAGTCAGCAAAATATATAACACTGTTCTAGTGGTTTTTGGATATTTTAATAAAAAAATCTTACATATTGTGCCTTTAAAGCACACACACGTTTTTTTTTTGTTTATTTGGTAATGTAGTTTTTGGCCACAAATTCAGCAGTTAAACATTAATATTCAGTATTACAACTATAGAAACAATATATTTTAAGTTTACAAAATACATACTGTATATACATAAAAATATACAAGTACTTTGACAGCATAGTGAGATTGACTGCGACTATATATGTTTGGTGGAATTTTGCAGTTAAACATGATTATTTTAAAAATAAGTTGATTAACAACCTCATAGCTCACAACAGGTCTTTCTTCAAAGGTTTGTAAGTTATCAAATCTATGGATAAATTGAATAGATTTTGTTCTTCCTGAATCCCACTGTTGCATTAAATAGGCAGTTGCTCTGAAATACTTGATTCTGACTGGTCAGCAGCATATTTTTATATAACCACCCTAAATGTACTGATACAAATATTATTCTTGTAATAGAATGATATTATTCACAAAGGCCATGAAATGGGCCGCTTTCATAGAATGGCATTCACTGTAACTGGCGAGCTTGTGTTCCTCAGGATCTTGGGGCGCTGAAGATCCCTGAGCAGTTCCGGCTGGCGATCTGGAGGGGCCTGCAGGACATGAAGCAGGGCCAGGATTACGGCCAGCAGCTCATCCGCTCCAGCAGTAACATGGCCAGCATGGCCCTCGGCGCCGGAGGAGAGCTGCAGCGGCAGCGTGTCATGGAGGCCGTGCACTTCAGAGTGCGTCACACCATCACCATCCCCAACCGCAGCGCCCCCACAGGAGCGGAGGAGTGGGCTGACTTCGGCTTTGACATGCCCGACTGCAGGTTACACAAGCACTCCATTAAGGAGGAGTTCGCAGAAAGCGACGTTCACTGAGAAGGACCGCGCATCCATCTCTTTCCATGCATCACCCATATTGATTTCTTTAAACTGCGATGGACAGTTTGTATTATCCATATAGTAGCACTTCCATATTTGACAACAAATGATTTGAGGAGTAAGAATCTTTGTGCAAATTCCCTTTTATTAAAACCAGGGTTCAAACGAATCATTTTATTTGATTGTCATTTGTGGCCTTATGCTAATATTACATCACATATTACAAATGATCCATTAGCTAAAATGAATTATATATTATTAGGACGTAGTTATGAACGGTTAAAAGCAGTGTATGATTTCTGAACATTGCCTTATTTATTTCGGCTTGGTGTAAATAATAATTGTGCAATCATGTATGATATTGAATTATGTGTGAAGTAATGCCCATAGATCAAGTGGATGCTTGACCCACAAAATCATACTTTATTTACTTATTTTGAAAAACACAGGTTTATCAAAGCCAGATGTGTACGGCTGGATCAAAAGGCATTCTGTATTTGAATTATTCTCTCATTTCAATAAGTCATACCATACCTATAATTCGTTCATCAAAGTTTTACAATGACATTGATGAAGAAAACACCATAAAAGTGAATTTACAGGTTTTTAATTATTTTTATTTTTGAACTAAGACACGTTTTTTGGAAGTGGTGCTTTACACTGCAACCACTTTTTTTTATTTTTTTTATTTTATGAATGATCTGTTAAGTGTTGTGTTGTTGAAAGGGAGACACTGGATCATCATATGGGTTGTCAGACTTTTAACGTTCACCCGTTTTGTGGTATTAGCCTTGCAGGACAAGGTTTTATTTATATGCTGTACTGTTATAATGTCTACTTTTCCTTTAGCACATGTAATCACTGTCTTGTTAGTTTTGATGTTTTCATCAAAGAGTAAAATTATGACTCAGCCAAGGTATTAAGGTGAATCTTACAAAAACATCCAGGTGACATTTCATCCCAAAATTGCAAATTTTAATATAAATATGTTAATATAAAGTAATGCATGTAAAAAATAAATAAATAAATAAAAAATCAGCAAAGCACAACAAATAAGAATTTTGGGATAAATGCACTAAATTGTTATAAACAATAAATAAATAAAAATTAAAAAAAATAATAATTATGAAATGGGTCTTTAATATTTAATATTATTATTTTTATTTTTATTTTTTGGGGGGGCTAAAAAAAGACCTAGACATAATTTTTTTGAGATTCACCTCTCCAACACTAAACAACAAAGTCTTATATGTACTATTTAACTTCACTTTAACATCACTGTTAATACTACTAGTACTAAGAAGATGACAAAGTTTGAAGTACTTTTGTTCAGCAGACCCACACAATTATTATGATGTAAACCCATCAAAAGCCACTGCTTGTGTCTTGTTTAGGTAAAAAATAATATAGGAAAGCAGAAAAGTGTTACACACAGAGCCGTCATCCAGGAACATTGTCTTCTGTGGTATATAAGGCATATATTTATACTTCTTACACCCATAACGTCTAAGGGCTGTCTTGAACATTAATTGTTTGGTAGATTGTATGTAGTCAGAGGTACATTTGTCACCTTTATTTAACAACTAAATGCATTTGTAAATAACTAGTGTTACCCATAGAATTCCTTGTTGTTCATGTAATAACAGCACATTTTAAACTGGGTCCCAGGAGGTAAATTGAGGAAAAAATGCTGTTTCTAAATTGGCCGTGATGGTGAAATACCATCATATATATCGAAGCACTTTATGGCTTTAGGATATTGCAAATGATGTTATATTCACAATTGATATCAGTCAGTATTATGTCATGCTGTGTCATTTTGACAATTTTTAGAACATTTTTTAAGAGTTAATATCTTGTGTTTTCATTAAAGAGCTGTAACACTGTTTCTTTTTTATATCGCCACGTTTGAATGATGTAAAGTGATTTCTTTTTCAAATAAATACTAAAGTGTGCAAAGCGACGATGTTTTAATGCAAGATCAGTAACGGTGAGGATGTTTCAGAACGAGAAGCTGTTGTTTGGTCTCTGCTGGATTTTAGTCATTCTGAACATGACATTTCAAATGTCACATAAGTTACGCCTATTTAGGATCAAGTTAGGCAATCGATGAGATGACACCGGAGAGCATCTGAAAGAGCAAAAAAACAACTAGATAAAAAAAGTTGGTCAAGACAATCTTTGAAGCTGGGTTGAGAAAGCCAGGCCAGAAAGATTGAAAGAGTTTTATAAGCTTGAAGAAAAATGCTTTGAAGTTATACAGTCTATTAGGAAAATAGATAGATAGATAGATAGATAGATAGATAGATAGATACAGATATATAGACAGACAGACAGATAGATAGACAGACAGACATACAGACAGATGGTTAGATGGTTAGATGGATAGATATATAGATAGAGACAGATATATAGACAGACAGACAGACAGATAGACAGACAGACAGACAGACAGACAGACAGACAGACAGACAGATA
>NW_015557175.1:326576-337309 GCF_001515605.1 Sinocyclocheilus anshuiensis
GACAGATAAATACATAGATAGAGACAGATAGATACACAGACAGATAGATAGATAGATAGATAGACAGACAGACAGACAGACAGATAGATAGACAGACAGACAGACAGACAGACAGACAGATTAGATAGATAGACAGACCGATAGATAGATAGACAGACAGATAAATACATAGATAGAGACAGATAGATACACAGACAGATAGATAGATAGATAGATAGACAGACAGACAGACAGACAGATTAGATAGATAGATAGATAGATAGACACTGGAGAGCATCTGAAAGAGGAATAAAACAATTACATTATTACTTTTTGTTTATGGTTTTTGCCAGTTATCTGAGTGGAGAATTACAGTTATAATATTAATATAAGAGTTCAGGCTCTTTTTAATCATTTATCAACATTTAAAACTATTAAACAGGTTGGTTAGGTGCAGTAAACAATCATGGACAACCTTCATGTTTTGGTCCCATCAGGACAATGGATTTGGAACGGATTCATTTTGTTAACACGTTTCTATCTTTTAACATTTTAACAGTTTATAAATGTCCCCATATATACACAATACATATAATTAACCCTTATATAATTAGGAACATGTAGTTTAGTTATTGAATTAAATTGGTTAAAATTAAAGTAAATTTGATAGAATTAACCTTTATAGGGTTAATTCTTTCTGTTGCCATTCAAAAAAGTGAGGATGTGGAGAGCAGTAGATCAGCTTCAGATCTAGAAAGTCTTGCGAAATCTTTGTGTCTCATTGACTATGAACAATAAATGACAAAAATGTGCAATTTGCGAATATACTCATTAAATCTAAGTAAAAAGCAGCAAAATATTGATTAACTGATAATTAATCTAATATTAGCCAATCATCTCTGTTTAATTCATTATGATTTTACAGTAGCACAATAACGTGAATTTCCAGCACGTGTGGATTTGTGGTAATTGCAGTCACTGGGTGTGGGTCTGGGTGTGAGTGTGGGTGTGGGTCTGGGTCTGGGTGTGAGTGTGGGTCTGGGTCTGGGTGTGAGTGTGGGTCTGGGTCTGGGTGTGAGTGTGGGTCTGGGTCTGGGTGTGAGTGTGGGTGTGGGTCTGGGTGTGAGTGTGGGTCTGGGTCTGGGTGTGGGATGTCGCCTGTGCTCGGCTGCTGTGGTCTGCCGCGGCTGCGCTGAAGTGCTGTTCGCGGAGCAGCAGCGCGACGCGCGATCGGCAGCCGAGAGTGACACAGCGGCGCAACCGGGTAAGAGAAACACGTCTCTCTCATCCTACTCCTACTCTGACCCTCTCACTGGCGCTACGACTCCTCGAGTATGCTAACTGTCCGTCGATTTTTATTGTCCTCCATTGGCATGGCGATTGTAAAATTATATATATATATATTTTTTTTTTAGAAGATGCAGTATAAGGTAGTGCTAGCAAAGTTTACCCCTCAAACGCCTGCGTTTGGATTTCCCCGGAAGTGAGTTGTCCACTTTTTTGCGTGTCTGCTGGTCTTTGTCGTTTCTTTTCGGTGTCCCCCTGGATTAGTTTCGAGTACACGTTCACATATAAAAACTACAACCCGTGTGTTTCCGCTTGAGGCGAATTGTTTCGTGTAGGAGGCTGGGAAGTGTAGTTTATACATAGTGGTGCGCATGTCGTGCCAACGTAGAAGACCTGTTCTAAAAAACTACACTAACCAGCATGCATTGCGTTCTCTCAGCTGCGGCTAACCTCCGATGCTAAATAGCAAATTAGCTTACGAGGTCTGACTATTAGCCTTCAAGTTATTTGGTTACATTATCAGGGAGTTTATGTAATAAACTTTGAGGTAAGTGTCTGTTGCGCCGGTTCACTAATGAGAACAGACTGAGAATATATCTGTACTGGAGCTAAAGCTACTGTTCATTTGCATGCTCTGTCCTGTTTGGGGTAACCGTCAGGAGATAGACGCGTATCTGAACCAGGACTCGCAGGTTCGGCACTGAAATCACTATAGTTTTTGACATACAAATAATATATATGTTATTCGCCAGATTGATGTATTAGAGTGCGTAGCAGTGAGTGAATGATGAGGCCGATGAGCTGCTTTGAGGCTTTGTTAGCACACGGAGTCTTCCCCTTGTTTTACTACCAGGCAACCAGTTCCATTAAATCCTCTCGTATTTGACGGAAATGGGCAAAATGTAAGGATCTGCGCGAGGTTGAATCATATAGTTAACAAATGTTTGGGTTTTAAACACCAAACGTAACTGAACACCACCATAACCCCGCCTGAAGTGTCACTCACTGACAGCACACAAAAAAAGCAATGTGAACTGGATTTGTGTTGGCATTTCTTGAAACAGTCCTACAGTTTTCTATGTTGTCTCTTCTTCTATGATTCAGAAGAAATTGTTAGGACAAGTGTGATTACCGATCGGACAAATGCTCTTGTAGGACATTTAAAGACAATCATTCAATGTGAAATTCTTGTAGGTCCCCATGTGATTGACTTTATCCAGATACATGTCAAAATGATCAAAAATAAACAAGTAGTGCTTGACTAATATGAGTGTTCTTAATGGCCAATAAAGCTGATCTGTGAGATATTACAGTACAATTCAACTCAAAGATAGTAAATCACAGACAATATTGCTGCAATTTATTTGACAAAATATTTTAAACTTCTGTTTAAAAAAAGACAAGCTTGAAATGCAAGAGTTCTATAAATGTCATGGGCTTTTTTTTATGACCCATTAGGATTTATAGAAATTGTATGAAGGATTATAGAAATGTATAACTAGAGGATTTACATTTTCCTCTGTAAAGCAAGGAGTTGCTTCAAAACACTGCCTTAATTACAAAAATAGCACAAATGAGAGCTTGGTTTTCACACCTAATTTTTCAAGGTTTAAAAGGATTTATATCGAGGCTTCAAATAGCGTAATCATGCTACAACATAGAAATGAAAGCATCAGTTGTAATTCTCCACGGTTCGAGTGTAAAACACTTTTAGAAACATAAATTAGGGTGGCGTAGCTGTTCAACAGCATTATGATTTAAAGCAAACATGCTTAAGTAGACAATACTTAATAGATACAATAGATTTGTGCAGACAGTGAGGTCCGTGATCCGAGGGATGCACGATATTATCGGATCAATATCGGAATCGGCCGATAATGGCTTTAAATATCGGCATCGGCCCGATATGAAAAATTATGCCGATAAGAGGAATACATTAGCTCACATGTGCTCAGGGTGTGCTAGCGATTAGATCACGTCAGCATTGTGGCTCATTCTTGAAGCAAAGTTTTGCCTGAATGGTGATTAGATTCACTGTTTTGGATCTGCATTTAAACTGAGAATGCACGTACAGATGACGTTAGGTGTGTGATAGAGTAAACAGTTAATAGCACTGCAGCGGCAGCCTCCCCCGGGTCCTAACGCCTGCTCAGTAAGGAGTTTTAATTCTGTAGGGGGCGCTGTTGGCCTACTTCTAATAAAATGAAAGCAAAATACACAAATAATATTTAGACTGTGTTTCTGATTAAATAAACCAGTAATTGGTGCCATAAAATCATGAGTATGTTTTGATTTAAAAGGTCAGAAGCTATAGCTTACATGAACAAACAAAAAATCACAAACATGACACTTAAATTAAATAATTTCATATATACTGATTTCTTTATTAATGTGTAATATGTGATATTTTTTAAAATAAATTATGAGCTCTAAAAGATTTTCTGAAATTTTACAACTCTTTTGCTTTAGACCATTTACAAATGTTAAATCATAAAATAAAATGTTAAGGTTACCACTGCATCTTTCTGAAAAAAATGCAGTGATTAATATATAGTTTATTTATAGTTATTTTCAAATCTTCAATGTACTGTAAGATTTTCTGAAATTTTACAACTCTTTTGCTTTAGACCATTTACAAATGTTAAATCATAAAATAAAATGTTAAGGTTACCACTGCATCATTCTGGAAAAAAAAATGCAGTGATTAATATATAGTTTATTTATAGTTATTTTTAAATCTTCAATGTACTGTAATTATAAAATAACTTTATTATTGTTTATTTAATTCTTACAAATAAGTTCTTGTTAAAAACTAACCAAAATTAAAAAGAATTATATATCGGCATCGGTTATTGGCCAAAATGAGTTGAAAATTATCGGCATATCGGCAAAAATCCAATATCGTGCGTCCCCAATTGTGTTATTTCTGGGTAGATGGGTAGTAGTGGTTTGCATTGTAATTTAACTGTAAATATGAAAACATCATGTAAAAATATTCCTGTTTTCACTGTACACTCAGTATGTTCCTCCAAATTCACAGACAGAATGCCAGAAGGAGACAGTGCCGGTGAATCCATCCATGGGAAACCATCAGCGATCGGAAACTTCTTTAAACGGCTCGGGCAGGTCAGGCTCTTGGAAATGACTGTTCGAGTGATTTTGAGTTTTCGGATCATGAGAACTGTTTCTCTTTGAAATGCAGATTTATCAGTCATGGTTGGACAAGTCAACACCGTTCTCAGCAGTCCGATGGGCGGCCACTCTTATCCTAACGGCCATATATATGCTCAGAGTATATATACTACAGGTAAAAACACCATGCTTTAGAAATAATACTCTCGCAGCTGTTTAGGAATGTTTGCATCTGTTTTATCCGTTATCATGCAGTTGTAGACTAATGGGAATGTTCTTGCATTTTTTATTACAAAAGGTGAATCAAATGTAACAAAACACTTCTGTCTTTTATTAGGGGTGGTACATAGTCACATATGCTCTTGGGATCTACCACCTAAACCTCTTCATTGCTTTCCTCTCTCCAAAAGTGGATCCCTCATTGCTGGATGATCCAGGTAGGACTGGGATTTAAAATGATCTAAGGGACCGTTTATAGGTTTTCAGCCAAAAACTGGAAACTTTTCATGCGTTTTGCCTGTTCGTTTACACGACAACGTCGTTTTGGGGACTGAAAACACATCTTTTTGAAAACGGGTTTCAAAGTGCAAGTTTTTGAAAACGCCACCGTTATCGTTTCCGTGTAAACACCCAAAACGGGAATCTTTGAAAACGGTGACGTCATGCTCGTGCGTAGTACGTGTTCGGTATGTAGACATGCGCAGTACGTGTCGATTTTAAAGGCAAGCGCGAACAAACATACACAACAATGGCGGAGTACATGGTACTGTTGTTGCTGTTTAAGGGTGCTTTCACACTAGCACTTTTGGTGCGCACCCGGGTTCGACTGACGTCAGAGTTCGGTTCGTTTGGATGATGTGAACGCTGTCTTCCGAACTCGGGTGCGCACCTGTGAACCGTACCAGAGTCCGCTTAAAAAGGGTGGTCTGGGGTACGGTTCAAGTGAACTACGGTACGGTTCGCTGCTGATGTGAACGCAATCGTACCAGATCACGGAAGTGAACCGCTAGTAATGACGTATTATTTGATAAAAATGTGTGTTTCACTCACTTTCCTGACGAGCGTGACTGACGCACTGCAAACTGAGCTGTATATCTCATTTCTGTTCGCCTTGAGCATTCTTTAGAGCATTTGCAGTACATTCGTAAGACAGACGTAAGTGCCGTTATGTACCGGATATAAAAGGAACGGTTCAAAAACTTAAATATATAAAAGTGCAGTGAGCAATGTTATGCATTTGCCGCCTTCTCCTGCACCATCGTTACTAAGCAACGGGGTAAACAGCTGCTGGCTTGATGACACAAACGAACCGCGTTTCGGACCCAAATAAAATATGAACGCAGTCCAGCAGGGGGAGGGGGGAGCACTCGAACTCGGGTTCGGACCAGGAAAGCGAACCAAGTGTGAAAGCACCCTAAGAGTTTGCTAACGCTTCTTCAGCAAAGTGTGGATTTACTTCACCAATATTACAACCAACAGCGGAGACGCATCATATACATCATATAATCGTCACTTTCCTACAGGTACTGTTTACTAACAAGGTGACAGCGCCAACTACTACCAAGTACTTACTATTCGCGTTTACACATATCTGCGAAAACGACCAAAAACGCTGTATTACGTAGCGTTTTTGGCCGTTTTCACGGATATGTGTAAACGCGAATCATTTTGAAAACGTCGTGTATCCATGAAACTTTTTAAAAAACAAGGGAAAAACTTTTCAGTTTTTGACTACATCGTTCTCGTGTAAACGTAGCCTTACTGTCATCACTGACATTTGCATCGTTTTTATTTTATTGTTTCCTAATTGATGTCCCTTCACTAGATGAGGGTCCAGAACTACCCACAAAACAGAATGAAGAGTTCCGGCCGTTCATCAGGAGGTTGCCAGAATTCAAATTCTGGTGAGTTGGCACATTATGGATTGTAAAGGTATCATTCACCCAGAAATGAAAATTCTGCCATCATTTACTCACTTTCGAGTTGTTCCAAACCTGTATGAGTTTCTTTCTTCTGCTGAACACGAGGAATGTGAGTAGCCGAACAATTGCTAGTAGCCATTGGAAAAACAATACTATGGAAGTCAATGGCTACCAGCAACAGTTTGGTTGCCAACATTCTTAAAATATCTTTGTGTTTGTAAGAAGAAAGGGTTACACTTTATTTTAAGGTGTCCTTGTTACAGTGTAATTACACAATTAAGTATTTAAAATAAAGAAATTCATACAGGTGGGGAAGAACATGAGGGTAAGTAAACAATGACAAAATTAAATTTTTGTGTAAACTGTCCCTTTAAGATCTCATGAAATAGCTTGATGAGTTCAGTTTTCTTTAGGGCCTGTTTACACCTGGTCACTTTATGCGTTTTCTCTAATCGCATAGCTATCTGATTTGTTAAAACGGTTTCATTTACACTTGGCCACATAAATGTGTCTCCACAAAATGGATATAAATCCGATCTCCGATTCCCGCGCTTTATGCAATTTTAAAGGGTTAGTTCACCCAAAAATTAAAATTCTGTCATTAATTCCTCACCCTCGTGTCGTTCTAAACCCGTAAGACCTCCGTTCATCTTCGGAACACAAATTAAGATATTTTTGATGAATTCTGAGAGCTCTCTGACCCTCCCATAGACAGCAATATAATTACCACGATCAAAGTCCAGAAACATAGCAAGGAGATCGGTAAAATAATCCATGTGACATCAGGGGTTCAACCACAATTTTACAAAGCTATGAGAATACTTTTTGTACGCAAAGAAAACAAAAATAACGACTTTATTCAACAATTCGTCTGCTCCGCGTCACCCTGGTGCCATTTTGGAAAGTATCCACTGAACGCAAACAGCGTATGCTATTCTGTGTCAGCTGCGACACATGGATACGTCTTCTACGTTGTTTACGCTTTGATTTGAATGAAAACAACGTATCCGCGTGCAGTGTTTCCCACAGGATTTTGTGAGACTGGTGGGTGGTCCTCGATCCCTTTAGGGGGGTCTGGGGACATGCCCCCCCCCCGTAAGAAAATTTTGTACATTTTAAAGTTAAATTCATAAATCTGGTGCACTTTGAGAGTTCAAAATTAAGAGCTCCAACACAGGTTCAGTGTGCAAAGTAAAAGAAAAAAGCTGGTGAATGTACTTGTTCTTGAAATTTAAAGGAGACTCAACCCTCTTTTTAGTTGTGATATAGTGTCTCAGTCTCATGGTGAATTTGGAAGCCAAACAAATTAGAATAAAACAATAATAATAATTTTATATTATTATTCCTATGACAGTTATAGCCATATATTGAAAGATACAAACAAAGATACAAAGATAAAACCTGCATGAAACAAAAACAGACAGGCGGAATGAGAACGAAAATTCACTCTCTGACAGCAGGTGGTGGTTATGGATCAGCAATGATAAGAGGGGGAAAATGCCATCAAAACTATTGTGAAGTCAGTTCCCTTCAGAAATACATTCATATAATGTATTTTCTCTGTGCGCGTCTGTTAATTTTAGGCCATGCTTGCAAGAGATAAACCCTTGAACTTTTATTTTGGCGGAAAACTCCAGCTTCTGTGAAAACAGGTTTACAAACATGAAATTAGTAATGAAATACTGTAAATATTTGCCCATTCAAATATTGAAAATTATGCAAATGAGCAAAATTAAAATGTTGAAAATTATGCAAATGTGCAAATTATGCTTAACTTGTGGCCGTTGCGTTCCCAAACTCGCTAAACACACAGCACATTCAATAACGGAGTTCACTGCATTCACTGTGAACGGAGCCGCTCGGAGCCGCGGAAAACACCGGATCACGAGCCAATCACGTGCGCTGCACAATGTGCGTGCTTCACTTTGAAATAAGCAGCTCGGGCCACCACAGTCTAGTTAATGAATGTGAAACACTGCGCATGGCGCAGCTGACACAGAATAGCATACGCTGTTTACATCCAGCTGATATTCTCCAAAATGGCGCTACAGGGAGGAGACGAGTTCTTGAATAAAGTCGTTATTTGTTTTCTTTGCTTACAAAAAGTATTCTCGTAGCTTCGTATAATTGCGGTTGAACTCCTGATGTCACATGGATTATTTTACCGATCTCCTTGCTACGTTTCTGGACCTTGATCGTGGTAATTACATTGCTGTCTATGGGAGGGTCAGAGAGCTCTCAGAATTCATCAAAAATCTTAATTTGTGTTCAGAAGATGAACGGAGGTCTTACGGGTTTGGAACGACATGAGGGTGAGTAATTAATGACAGAATTTTCATTTTTGGGTGAACTATCCCTTTAACGTAGTTCATGTCAACGAAAGCAACAGATATGCGCTGCATTTTATTCATCTTCAGCTAATTTCAAGATCAAGTTATATAAGTTAGTCTTACATGTTGAGCGTCTTTCAACTTTCAGTTTCATTTGCGGCAGTTTGTGCTGGGATTCTTAGTTCAGGCAAAATAAAAGTCCCACACTAATCAGCCAAACAGAGGAACTTATCAGCAAATCCAATAATAAATCATCCATTGTAGCTATCATTAATTTTTGATGTTCACATTACATGTATGTGTTGCATATTCCTTCCGAGTGCATTGATTAATGTGTGTGTTGATGTTTCAGGCATTCAGCGACGAAAGGCATCATCATCGCTATGATTTGCACATTCTTCGAAGCCTTCAACGTGCCAGTGTTCTGGCCCATCCTCGTAATGTATTTCATCATGCTGTTCTGCATCACCATGAAACGGCAGATCAAGGTTCGGCAGTGGAAGCTTTTCTTTCCCAGCTATTTTATTTCACAAAGCTGAGTTATCTAAAAATAGAGTTCCATTTGTACTGAAAGTGAAGTTCTTTGACACTGTTTGTGTTTCCTCTGCAGCACATGATCAAGTATAGATACCTGCCCTTCACACATGGGAAGAGAACTTACAGAGGCAAGGAAGACACAGCGAAAACCTTTGCTAGTTAAAATTCCCCTTCCTGAAATTAAAGTTATTGATGAAGAATGGTGCGTAAAGGGGGTTGAGGTTTTTTTCTTTTTCTCTTTTGCTTTCTTTCTTTTCTGAGTAAGGAAAAGCCAAGTTTGTTTTGATCGACATGGAAACTGTAATGCTGCCCTTTAAGCGTCCGGGGTTTGGGCCTTTGAGCCTTTGAGAAATGCTGTTGAGAGCTTCTACACTGACAAATTTTAATATATTTGGACAACTAAGTATGAGATTTGACTTCTTTTTTTTTGCTCAGTAGTCCAGATTATTCTTCAAACCTAGAGGATTTGATAAACTATCTTCTCCAGTATAGGTTTTAAAATGGTAGTTCACTTGGAAATACTAATTTTTTTTTTTTTTATATAATTTACTCACTTTCATGTAATTTTCGACCAGTGTGGCTTTTTTTCAAAAGACGATATTTAGCAGAATGTCCATGCTGCTCTGTTCCATACCTTTAATGTTATGGAAAATAGCAGCATGAATATAATCTCTTTTTATGTTTCACTAGTGGTAAAAGTCATATTGGTTTGGAACTAAATGAAGGTGAGAAGTTAATTTTGGGTGAACTATTGCATGATTATTTACAAACGTGGGAATATAATATAAAATAGTGGGGAGAGTTGTCATTTGTATAATTAATATTGATGGGAAACAAGCCACATTTGATCATTTTATGACCCCCATGATAAGAGAGACCGTTTAATATTCATACAGTGGTACATTTGGTGTCCTCCTTAGTTAATATCATTAGATTCAGTATGCAGATGAACGTAAGATGCTTCCGTGAGAGGGGAGACGTTATTGATCATGTAGGGACTTAGTGGAGTTCCATCTTGCCACATGTTAATATTTGCCTTTTATGAACATTTGTAATTCTCTTAATGTGCTGTAGCATTGTATTTAATTTTTGTATATAGTTGTCCACCTTAATCACATCCATTCGTGCTGTTTGTAAGTTATTCTTCAGTAGTGAACCATTTAAACCCCCTCACCTTGTACATCAGGTTTTTTAAACAAAGTGTGCATTCCATTAAAATAGTACGATACAAAATGATTGGCTGTATGTTTTTATCATTTAAGCATTCCCAGTAACTTTCTCTCTTTTTTCTTTTACAGAGGAAACATAAAGTTGAGTGCTTTAACTAATACAAATGGATGGAGAGGGTTGAAGGTTGTTGTTCTTTTGTGTTTTTCTTAAATTAATTTTTTTTTTTTGGTGCTGGGCCATAACAACTAGTATAGATTTTTTTTTTAAAGGCAAATGGAAAGAACTTCAATAACTTCAATAACAACTGGAGATGAGATCCGTTTTCCTATTAAAGTGCTTTTTTTTTTTTCTTTTTTTTTTTGGAGGGGTTTTATAT
>NW_015557175.1:337388-349219 GCF_001515605.1 Sinocyclocheilus anshuiensis
GTATTAAATTAAACGTCATCAAAACAAAATAATAGGTTTCTTGATTCCTGAATTAAAGACATTGCATGTTTTAGGTTTTCTTGTGCTGCTGGTTAAGAGAAAATAAGATGATTTTAATAACTAAGTAATTTTTTTTTTACTTCAAATGCTATTAAAAGGCTGTGTCCCTTCACTGCTCATGACTTCTTTTAATTTATCAATTTAATTAATGAATGAATTGAGTTGTATCGATATTATTTGTTTACTATGTCCTTGTTACACATTACACATATAGCAATAACAGTAAATTATGCATAATTACATGCAACTACCCCTACCCCTAAACCAAACCCTAACCCTATAATAAATACATAATTTTACTCAGATCTTAATTGTATAATTACACTGTAACAAGGAGACCTTAAAATAAAGTGTAACCATAATTCTTTAGTATGCAGAATACTATGTTTGGGTGAGTCAGAAACTGAGATAAGGTTAAAAGTAATGGTGCATATAAATATTAGTTTGTAATGCACAGAGAATAATTATAAACATTTATAGTACTGAGATAAACACCATCGTACGACCTACACCTACAGTACAGAAGCTCCAAAAAGACAAGAATGTCATTGCATCAGATAACAAAACGTCAAACCAGCTGGCATCTGCAAACGTGATGCTTGAGCTTTTCTCAGAACTAGTGTTATCTTTATTCTGAACAGTGAAGGAGAGTGGGATAAGATGTGTCGGCTGTTGTTGTCTTGCGACGGTATATTTAGAAAGAGTCCACCATACAAGCCAACAGCTACAACATTTTTAAAGTTAAAAACTTTTGCCTGTCAAATGTTTGATGTAATTTGACCGAGAATGTGTTAACAATAGAACAAATAGAACAAGAATGTATAACAGTCAACCATAAATTATGGTAATAAAGAAATTTCAGTTTTTTTTTACTTCAACATGTTTAATTCAATGTGTTAATTGTTTCTTTGTGAAATTTACTAGCAATTTCTGAGTGAAAACTCTTTCTAGACCAGTTTAGTTTTATAGTATTGAAGAGAAAGACATTTTCCTGTAGGGGGCAGCAATGTCACAGCCATCGTGTCGTTCTGGCAAATGCATGTAAATAAGTACTTTTATTGCATTATATGCATTTATTTAGTCATTTAGCAGACGCTTTTATCCAAAGCGACTTACAAATGAGGACAATAAAAGCAATCAAAACTAACAAAAGAGCAACAATATATAAGTGCAAATGACCAGTCTCAGTTAGCCTAACACAGTACACGCAGCAAGGTGTGTATATATATATATATATATATTATACACACACACACAAAGAAAAACAAGTAGATAGAATAGAAAAAAAAATAGAAAGCTAGTGTTTGTTTTTTGTTGTTTTTTTTAAATAAAATTTTTTAAAAGAAGATAAATATAAAGTAGAATTAAATTTCATGTGCATTTCAGGTACATTTTGCGACACTTCAGTCGTTATGTTTGAAATTTGTTATATGTTAAGGTTAAAATTTGATTTGCTGTTAATCATAATTTTGCGGCGTACTGTGAAGCCTCCTAGCGGCTGTTACTGTAAACGCACGTGCCGTCCCCGCTGACGTCCCCGCGTCCCGTTGAACTACCAGAGCGTCAGACTGCACGCGAGCGAGACCGCTTCATGCTGGTTCTCATCCGGTGCACGGCTCCTTTCGTGACTTAACCTCATCGGCTGGCAATGCGCGGACACTATTATTCACTTTTCTTAAAGGGGTCATATGATGCTGCTAAAAAGAACATTATTTTGTGTATTTGGTGTAATGAAATGTGTTTATGCGGTTTAAAGTTAAAAAAAAACATTATTTTCCATTGAGACTTTAGTCTTTGCAACTTTACAGATCTTCTTTATGCACCAAGAGCTTGTAACACTCCAAAGAGAAAGGAAAAATTGAAATCGCATCATATGACCCCTTTAAGGAAAGCCCCGTCGAACCGCTTGTTTCCCGATCTATGTATAGCTTGCACTTCCGGGTTTCCGGGCAAGCGTCTTTCCCGAGGATCAGCTGTGATGATTGAATGAGCAAACCGAGAGGAGGGAGGGAGGGAGGGAGAGAGAGAGAGAGCGACTCTTGAATGCCGTGCGGTGCTGATAATCGTTGACAAGCGCACAGTAACAGACAGCGTGGCAGGAGGATTCATGTAGAGGAAGCTGCGTCCTGCTGGCACTCAGCAGATCTCTTATTATAAGCTGCTGTTATGAGAATGAAGATATGTCAAAGGTGACTCATCCTGATGAGTTGTTTTTGGATCTGTAATGTAACGCAGCCCGGGTTGATTTTGTGATGAAGGTGCGCTGAGCTCGCATGAACCTCGGAGTCTCTATCCGGACGGTAAGGTATAT
The DNA here is from genome assembly GCF_001515605.1 of Sinocyclocheilus anshuiensis. NCBI lineage: Eukaryota > Metazoa > Chordata > Actinopteri > Cypriniformes > Cyprinidae > Sinocyclocheilus > Sinocyclocheilus anshuiensis. The sequence continues at coordinate 339,760 of NW_015557175.1, forward strand.
TATATCTCGAGAGATTGTCGTGCGTTGCTATAGTTTGCGCGTCTGTCAAGCCTCGGAGCCGGAGCTGGAGAGAGAGAGAGAGAGAGTCAGGCGGGTTTTCACGATTTAATGAGTATTAAAGTGCTGCCGGTTGGACAATGAAGAAGTTCTTCGATGGCCGACGGGAGATGGTGGGCTCCGGGCCCGCGTCTGGAGCCGCTGCGGGGGGCGGCGCGGGGTCCGGCGCGTTTATCGGACGCGTTTTCTCCATTGGACGATATCAGGTGACCGCGGAGGAGACTGTGGCGGAGGGTAAGCGACTTTATGCGCTCATAAGGACAATCAGCTAATGAAATGTTCGTGCTGGTGATGCTTTTATGGTCTATGGTTAAATAAATACATAAATAATGATGCCTTATGAATGACTCCGAGCCTGTGGCGTCACTCCTCTCACTCATGCGTCATCTAAATATGTTCTGCCTCAGCTTTGCTTTAGTATTAGTTCGTTTTAATATAGTTTACTTTCATATTTAACACCAAAATGAAAGTTTGGAGAGCATTTCCTCACCCTCATGGTGTTAGGGACCTGTATGGCTTACTTTCCTCTGTGGAGGTCAAAAGGAGAAGTTTAGCAGAATGTCCAAGCTGTTCTTTTCCATTTAGTGAAAGTGGGTGGAAACTGGAAAGGTCAAGCTCCACAAAGTGACATTAAAGTAAATGAATTGACTCATGAATACGTTTTACCAGTTTTCTGAAATCACATGTTTATTTTGAGGAAGAGTTTAAAATTTAAATCATTATTCATTGAAAATCTTGCCCTAAGCCTGCATGCCGCCTGTCGACAGCAGGTTTGACATGATGAAAAAACTATTGATTCTTTCGTTTTGTAAGCCATATTTGTGTCTTTTGATCATTAAAGGAAGAGATCACCAAATATAAAAGCCTTTCATAATTTACTCACTTTAATGTTGTTCCAAACCCACTTTCTGCCATGGAACTTAAAAAAATCAGCCTTTTTCACTTATTATTTTTTATTATTTTTAATAATATATTTATTTTTCAGCCATTTTAGATCATTTTTATGCTTTTGTAGTATGGAAAAGAGCATTGTAAACATTCTACAAGATACCTAATTTCATATTCCACAGAATAAAGTAAGTCATCCAGGCAGAAGGACATGAATGTGAGCGTATGCCAACAGTAATTCCTTTAAAACATGTGTGTTTCCCAGGGTTTCTGTAAGTTACGTGCAGCCCATTGTGGTTCTGGAGCAGAGCATGGAAAGTTCTGAATGCACAGGATGCATTACATGAGTCATCAGCTTTAGGTCTCTTAAGCAGATTTGGAGTCATTCCCCTCACTGATGCTCTGAGATGTCAGCAGAGGAGCCCTAATAAGGTGTCAGGAACTCAACACTGGTTATGGTGTGAGAGGAATTTTAAGCTACATCTTACTGCTCACAATGTAAAGACGGATGATATTATCAAGGCAGAGAGAGTAGAGCGGCTGTCGTATGTTCATGTCATGACCTCCGTGCAGAGAGAGTTCTGAATGCATTACACAAGTCATTATTGCCTGTAAGCACATTTGGAGTCACTGTGTCTCAGGGGAGACCCGAGGCATCCTTCCACTTGTTTGTTTTTTATGTTATAGGGAAAGTCTATTACCGAGTGTGATTTTTGTATTTGATGATATGTAAGTATGACATGATATTTTTGTCCATGAAGGGATTTTGCCATAGAATAATGTTTCTGTTGGAAACATAGCTGTTAACTGGAGAGCAGTGCATTGTGATGTCCTCAGATACTTGCACTTTATGAACATGTTGACTTGATCTACTTCTCATGAAATTTCTTAACAAAACAGGGCTTTCAAAATCTGCTTTTGATTTTGTCTTTCATTCCGCTGCCATCCCAGTCAAACATATTTTGAATGCATTTCAAACTTTTCATGGGTATTTAGAGGCATCTCTTAAAGGGATAGTTTCTTTCTGTTATTTACTCACCCTCAAGTTGTTCACACACATAAGAGTTTTATTTATCTTCAGAACACAAATTACGATGCTTTTTAATATTCTCTCATCCTTTTTGACCAATGAGGTTTGTTCTCATCAAGCAAGCAGTTGAGTTTCTGTTTACCATATTTGATGAGTTTTTATGTTGATTGATGTTTATATGTAAATAAAAACCTAAATAAATCTGTTAATCATAGCAGTCATATTTATTCAGAAGACTTAAATTAAACCACTTAATTCATATGGGTTATTTTACAATGTTTTATTTTTTTCTGTATTGCGTGAAAATTTTGGTTGAGTGTGGACGGGCAAAAATAATGAGAGAATATTAAAAATATCTTAAATATCTATAGAAGAATTTTATTTTTTTGGGGTGAATTATCCCTTTAAATCTTTTAAAATATCAGATATGACTTCACTAAGCAAGGTTAATTCAGTAAAATGCAAATAAAGTAAATTGTCGTGGTGAGAGTTCTCAAAAACGTTTTACGATATTTGTATAAAAAGTACCGTTTACCTTGAAAATATATAATTAAATGTATAACTCAGTATTTAAAAATGTTTAATAACAATTAAGATCACTCACATGTATTCAGGATGTAAGAATAATATTTTACTACTGTTGATGGTTACACCACATGACATTTTTCTAATTAAATTGGAACTTTTTTTTTGGAGAACCGTATAAAGTCAAAGTGAGTACAAGAGAATTTCTCTAGGAACTTAACCTTGATTTAAATTTTTTATTTTTTTTTGTGGACAAATTTAGTTTCTAAACAACATTTAATAGATGAAAGGCAGAACATGCACTGTATTTCAGTCCCTCACATTTGTCCCAGGGGAGTTTAGGAAGCCTAACACAACAGCTGAACTGTGAATGATTTCAGCTGGCTCTTCTGAAGAACAGCACCCAACCTTGTGCTCATGGCAGTGGGCCACCTTAGTACAGTCGCCGGTTATGCTGTCTAAGCCATTTTGTGAAGGGAAAACGGTCAAGGTCTAAAGGCTTTGACCCTGAAGCACAGTTCAGTGGATGTTTTACTTCCGCCTAGTCGTTCAGATGAGTTTCTGAGGCCTTCGAGCTTTAACTCAATGTTGTTAAACTATTACTCAGTCAGGCTGTCATCTTTAATTTGCTAAAAGACTGACAGAAACATTTTCGAGGTTCCAATGAACACCCAGCACACACACACAAACACACACACACACACACACACACACACGCACACACACACGCACACACACTTGTTTACCTGAAAAAATCTATGCAAATAGGCAAATGCAGACATAAAATGTTTGGCCAAACTCATTCTTATTCAGGTAACTATCTATGAACAGGTCAACAGGTATCCCCAGCTTCTGGATAGATGAGAAAACACAATTATTTTATGACTTGGCACTTTAGTATGAATTCATACTATGTGGTTTGTATGATAATGTAAGATTTTTAGAAGAAAAAAACAAAACAAAAAACTGGTAGGGATTAGTGTTGTCATTATACTGGAATTTCTAACTTGGAAAAATAGTGGTTTTTGATACCATGAGGAAAAACTGCCACAACATTAACGGCATAAATTTTTTGATTTTTATTGAAAGATACCGTAAATATAACAAGGCTAGAACATGATAATGAGGTATATTTTTACATTAATGGTAAAACACTACAGAAAAACATTTTGCATATGTTTACTTCAAATGTCTTGGCATGAACCCACTGTCGAAGAGGAGAGAGCAAGAAAGCAAAAATCTATATGTTTGACAGCACTAGAGATGCACTGATACAACATTTCGGTGGTGATACCGATCTTAATCTCTCTTAAAATACAGTATAGGGTTATGATAACCAAAAAAGTCCTGAGCAAGCTCAAGCTTTGATCTCTGCAAACCAAACTATCACTTTAATTAAATAATATTTTTTTCCCCACTACTAAACGATTTTATCATTAGCTAGCTCCACACTGGAGAGCTGCTAAATAACAGAAAATCAGGTTGTAATTCTAACTGAAAGCGACACTGATTCTGGTTTTTCATGTTTAATACTGTAAAGCTGCTTGATTTAAGGCTATCTATTACATAAAGTACTTAAATAAACGTGCTGTGACTGGACTTTACTGGACTACTGAACCGCAGAGCTCGTGCAACATCCACATTGCTGTAATTAGGTGCTTTCTTAACAGCTGCTTTCTCACCGCTGTCCGTTTTTGTTGTGTTTATTTCGCTATTTAGAGGAAAGTGCGCAGCATATATTTACATATTCATCCAAACGTCGCTCAGCAGCTTTAGGCTGTGTTTGCTCTGAAGCGCCAGTGTTGCCAGATTGGAAATGTCCAAGTATCGTACCAGAAGCTCAAAATTATCGTATTTGGAAGAAAAGTATCGTACATGAGTCAAACGTACAGAATACAGCTATTTATCTAAACCAACAACTTTTTGACACAACCTGCAAATTACCACAATAGATAAAAAACTAGATAAAACTCCACCTGCGAGTCTCTGTCTTCGGAAGCCTGCGTGTTGCCAGATGTTGAGGGGGTTCTTGTCGTCGTGGACCGCAAGATAGTGCTCGTTGGTTTAAAAGCAGGGCGCACCCTCCTGAATTCTTAACACACGAGTGTGCACAAGTGCATTTATAGTGTCTGTAATGAGCCGATTTCGTGGATGAGTATAGAAACCGTATGACTACAACTGCCATAATTTGAAGAGTCACAAAATTCTGAAATTATCGTACATTATGGGATTTTTTAAGTTATTGATCGTACATCGTACAGAGGTCAAAATTATCGTACAAATATGATAATTATCATATGTCTGGCAACACTGTGAAGCGCTGTGTCTTCTTCTCTTGAATTGCATCCGGGAGAGCTGAATTACAGTCTTGCGCTACAGCGCCACACTGGTCAAACTGCATTACTGCAGGCTCTTTCACTTGGTCATGAGATCAAATGACTACTCGACAGCAAAAATATTTGTCGACAATTTTTTATTGTCGACGTTGTTGATAATGTCGACTAATCGTTTCAGCCCTAGCGGATAGTATGAATAATTGCTTTATCGGCTGATTATTATATATATCATACACACACCCTCGCAGTCAAAACTGATTACTGAGCATGACCTAAAAACTAAAAATGCAAATTAGAGTTAATTGTCCAGTCAACAGATGTGACTGTAGGCTCATTACCCACAAAGCTGCAGTAAACTCTGCAATGATGCTTGACTTCAACAGCTTCATTATGGGAAGCTCAGCGGTTAAGTGTCTATGAACTATACAAGTGGATTGAAGTAAATTGGATTAACACATTGAAGACATTGAAATGAAGACCTGGCTCAATTAATTACATAAAACTGAGAGGTTGTGTGTATCTCCACCCATATCTTCAGTGCATGCTTTGTGTGTTACATGATCTTGATTGAAACAGGATGACCGAATGTCAACAGCTGTGAGTGTCACCCATAACCTCTGGGCTCGATCCGAGACAGTTGCTAGATGGGTTTGTATTTCTGTGGCCTTAGGAATGTTTATGGCCTAAATGTAAAGAGGTTATCTGATACATGCATGCCACACCACTAAAGAGGGCAGACACATGTGCAGGCAATGTTTCCATTGGTATACAACCAATTTTTTTTTTTTTTAAGAACTTAGTATGCAGTATTTAAACTATGCCCAATATGCAAAATTACACTGCACTGAGTGCATTGCACGTTGCATCTGATCTTCCGTTTGAGATGAACAACTGACAAAAACAAACCAGAGGCCATATCAGTTTTCTTTTCATTATTTGATCAGACTGCCACAAGTTACTTTACATTACATTGCATTATGAGTTAACTTACAATTAACCAAATATACTTGTTTATTTTCAAAACTGACTAGACACTGCTTAATTAAACATCATGAGGTCAGTCCATTCTATTTGTTTCTAGAATTTGTTTAAATTTGCTGCATTCCAATTTGCATACTATCCATCCAACATAGTGTTCAGAATTAACATTAGTGCTGTGGTTTTCAAGCGTTTTTTTGGTCATGCCCCCTTTAAACCTTAAAATTCTGGCAAAATGCCATTGTATTGTACAATTACAATAGAATACAGCACCTTCATGAATTAAAAAAAGCTAAAGCAAACTCAACGCACATTCCTTCTATTCATGATTTTATAGAAGTAGAGTTGCTGAAAAGGTACATCGCCATCGTGTTCAGAACAAAGTGATTTGAATGCACCTGACATCATAATTACAACTTCCAAACTCATAAATTCAAACTTCCTAGGTGAACCTGAATGTGTCAAAACTTTCCTACACTCGTAGTATGTTTTTTCAATGTCCTGAGGTTCTGGGGAGATCGCTGATGTTTTTGTTATTGAGTAGACATCAGACTGCCCTCAGAGAGTGTCTTTGCCTCATTCTGAAAGTTGAATGGGACCGTGTGTGTGTGTATGTGTGTGTGAATAATAGATGGTCAGCAACTGATTTATTCATTAATGTTTCTAATGGCCGCCATCTGTCGGCCTTCAGCTGTCATCCTCAGTGTGTGCTGGTGTGTTTGTTACCATCGGTTTGTGTTAGTGAGTTCGGTTCGCTTTAGTCTGGTCTTGTCAGGTTTAGTCTTTCTTAAAGAAATAGTCCAGTGGATGAATCAGTAGCCCCTTTCACACATTAAACTGGTAAATTATAAAATTACCAGATTGACTTTGCATAAATGCACCATATATGCTGTTCACACACATGTGACAGTGTTCTGTTGTTTTACTGTTAAGAGACCATTCACACCGAAATACCGTTAAATTCTTTGATGTCAATCATAAGAAATTAGCTTTAAGTGTTTTGCCTGTGTTTTCTCTCTCATATCAGAAAATTTAATTGGAACTGATTTACCGGTATTTTTGAAAAGGTCCGGTTCACACATGATCTCTAAACTTAAAGGGTTAGTTCACCCAAAAATCAAAATTCTGTCATTAATTACTCACCCTCATGTTGTTCTAAACCCGTAAGACCTTCGTTCATCTTCGGAACACAAATTAAGATATTTTAGATGAAATCTGACAGCTTTCTGACCCTGCATAGACAGCAATGCAACTGAAACGTTCCCAGGCCCAGAAACATAATAAGGACATAATTAAAATAGTCTATGTGACATCAGTGGTTCCAAAGAAAACAAAAATAACTACTTTATTCAACAATTCGTCTCCTCCACCATCACCGTAGCGCCATTTTGGAGAATATCAGCTGGATGTAAACAGCGTATGCTGTTCTGTGTCAGCTGCGTCACATGGATACATTTTCTACGTTGTTTATGCTTTGATTTGAACGAAAATAATGTATCCGCATTTTCTTTGCGTACAAAAAGTATTCTCATAGCTTCGTATAATTACGGTTGAACCCCTGATGTCACATGGACTATTTTACCGATCTCCTTGCTACGTTTCTGGACCTTGATCATGGTAATTACATTGCTGTCTATGGGAGGGTCAGAGAGCTCCCAGAATTCATCAAAAATATCTTAATTTATGTTCCAAAGATGAACGGAGGTCTTACGGGTTTAGAACAACATGAGGGTGAGTAAATAATGACAGAATTTTCATTTTTGGGTGAACTTACTCTTTAATTTACCAGTACTTTATAGGGCTAGGCGATATGGCAAAAAAAAAAAAATAGCTCGATTTTTTCCAGAACGTTTGACCGATACTCGACTTTTACGATTTTTAACAAGTCAACTTGAAACAACTTCAACACGATTCAGGTAACTTTTTCTTTATTAACCCTCTAGTTAAAAAAAAATCTATTCCAAGTGCACCACATATGAAGTTGTCAACATGATGTAAATGTTAAACAAATCACTTGTTAAATATCTTTGCAAAAAAGATGCATGAACTACAATTACATCTTGTACAAACTTGTCTTATACATATTATATGTTCAGAAATAATACAAGGAAAATGCTTTAAAAAAATCTCAAAAGTCAAGGTAATTCCAATTCAAAAGGTATAACACCAGTAGACTATTATTAACTATAAATGTTCTGTAAAAACAATGAACCACAGCTTTCAGCCTGATGTCACCATGAAGCAAACATGAAATATCAAACATACAGTAGTAGTTCTTTACAGGTTTTCATTCGATTGCGCTGCTTTTCCATAGTTTTTTCTATGTAAACATGAACACGTTTGACTGTTGCGCTCGCGTCTCTCCAAGCGTCTCATACATGAAAAGTAATTCTAAAGACAATCGGAAAAATCGCCCAGCCCTAAGTGTATATGTGCCAACCATCTTGCCATACTTGTAATGAAAAGCACTTATCAACAAAAGAGAAGCTTAAAATAAAATAAAGAATGGTGGATTAACATTTGAAAGTGAAGAAATTTAAACAGCCATAAATATTATTGAAACTTTACAGTTGTAATATATAGTTACATTATAATTTTTCTTAAAACGCTTTTTTTTTCATTTAACAGAGGAATAATACAATAGTACATTGTAATAACAATGTTTATTAAAAACAAACAAAGCAATTATATTTTTCCCCAAATCACGCAGCCGTATTATAAAGTATAAACCTTAACTAACTTAACTAAATTCTCTTCAGACTGTTGCGCTTCCACAACATAAAGGGGTCATATGATGCGATTTAAATTTGTCCTTTCTCTTTGGAGTGCTACAAGCTCTTGGTGCATAAAGAAGATCTGTAAAGTTGCAAAGACTAAAGTCTCAAATCCAAAGAGATATTCTTTATAAAAGTTCAGAGTCAGCCACACCTACCTAAAACGGCTCGTTCTAACACGCCCCCACATATCTACCTCACGATGTGGGAAGATTAGCATAATGCCGCCCAAATGTGCACGCAAAGAAAGAAGGCGTGGTTTCAGGAACAGCAGTAGTGTTGATGCAGCCATGTCAGTGAGACGCTGTGTGTTTCAGTGCAAAAGCAAAAGCACTTTATTTGGCCTTCCGGAAGTAGATGCAATTAGGAATCATTGGTTAAGATTTATTTACAACAGAACAGCACAACCCAGATGTTCGAATTTGTGCAACGCATTTTATGGACGAGTTTTTTGAACCTAGAAGAGTACAAGGCTGGCTGTGCACAAAGGCTTGTGTACTGCATCATCACTGTGTCTGTCACACGACTCTGTTGCCCTTTCGGGCTTGAACTGATGGTAAAACTAACAACATTATTAACTGTCTTGATATTTACTTTGAAAGCTGAAGCTCGCGATTATGGTAAGGGGCGTTACATTTCCGATGCGTGCTTGTGGTGTTCGGCCAATCACAATGCACTGGGTCAGCTGGCCAATCAGAGCAGACTGCGCTTGTCAAAGGAGGGGGCTTTGTTGAAAACGATGCGTTTGAGAGAGGCGGGGCATAGAGGACCTACAATAATGTACAGTATTTGAAAAATAATGTGTTTTTTGAACATTAAAGCATGTCAACATATTCTGTTACACCAAATACACAAAATAATGATCTTTAAAA
>NW_015557175.1:349357-353704 GCF_001515605.1 Sinocyclocheilus anshuiensis
TTTGTTGAAAACGACGTGTTTGAGAGAGGCGGGGCATAGAGGACCTACAATAATGTACAGTATTTGAAAAATAATGTGTTTTTTGAACATTAAAGCATGTCAACATATTCTGTTACACCAAATACACAAAATAATGATCTTTAAAATAGCATCATATGACCCCTTTAACAGTTAACGACGAAGCCAGATACAGCGCCCCTAGTGGCATCGCTGAGAATGCAGTGCATATTAGCCGGATATAATGGAAATGGAATCTCAGTGTTTTATAATGTAATGGCTGGTTGAGTGCTGTATATGCAGGTCTACAGTGTTTTGGTGGGTGTGTGAATGGATGAGTCATAGTTACATGCTGCCAGTTCTGCCTGCTTCAACCTCCTGCGAGGAGATTTCTAACACACACCAGAGAGACGACCGGAAGTGAGAGATGGAGGGTGAAAGGAAACGATACCTCCTCTCCAACAAAGCTGTTCAAATTTAGCACAGTCCTGAGTCACTGTCTGTGTGTGTGTTTTTATGTTTGTGCGTGTGTGTGTTTGTGTTGTTGCTGTTGCTGTTGTGAAGCAGTTTGATTTACTTCCATTCATTTAAGTTCGGGGTGTTTTCTCTCTGAAGAGGCAGGGGAAGCAATGGCTCCTCATGCGAAAAGAATCAGCAGCGCAGGAATAAAACATTGCAAAATCATGTTTTTGGTCATTCTGCATCAAATAAAATTTCAGAAACATCCCCAGCTATTTTGATAAAAAAATTTTCTGACAAAAGACAAAACAATTGTGATAAAAGCCAAAATATTAAATGCCATGGACAAATATTTATATTATTTTATATTTAATCCACAATTTCCACTTGAGATTTGGAGCCAAATTACTGGAGAGGGAAAATAACTTGAAAAAGATGGCAGCATTGTTATTTTATTTTTACGGAGATATTAGTAAAATCTGTTGACTTCAGCAATCGCTGTTGCAGTATATGCCACTGGTGACAGTTCAAAAATGGGAAGAAACACTTATTTTTTTCTCTCTCTTCAAAGTTTGCATGCCTTTAACTCAAGAAAAATAAAAGATATCTGAATATTCTTTTAGATGGTAGGTCTTAACAAACTCTTTATTTGGACTCCTCATTTTTAAGACGCTGTAAGTTTCAGTTCCAGAGATATGGGGATCTCAATGTGGCTCCTATAGTAAAGTGTTAAATTGTACATATTTTCAGTGGTCAAAAACCAAATGTAGGTCACTTTGCATTTAGCTGATCTCTCTCGGCAAATGTTTGAATTTTACCCATTTTAGCTCATTGTGTTTTCATTGAGCTCATTCATTATGTCAAGTGAGATGAGAAAGCTCTAGTCCCCTCCAATGTAATTTAGTTAAATCCTTCAACATTTCAAACTTCTTTTGTGTTCCACTGAAGAAAGCTGCACTGGTCTCAAATCAGGAAAGAGAAGCATTGTTTTCATCATTTGCCCTTGAGTATTGGAAACATAGCTGTAATTTTATCTTTGTATCGCTGTAAAACTGTACAGTAGAGAAATGACATGTGAGACACGGTGAAGAAACCTGAGTAGTGCATGCTGGGACACAAGGTTCACATCACAATGGAGGTGGCACAGAAACATCAATGTACAGCCAAAGAAATGGGCTGGTTTCTCAAACTTATTGAGGTGTGTTAAAGTCAACTTTTGATGGCATCTGTCTCTAGATTGAGGTCAACACTGGTTGATTTAAAGTTGTCATCTTTTAGAGGTGGCATACTAGAATGTATTGTATTCATGTTGATTTATGGATTTGAAATACTTTTATACCACTTTCAAGAAACATTTCAATTTAATTATTCTAAAAGGTATTCTAAAAGTTGTGACATTTTCCTCACATGCTGAATCCACGAGTGTGTACCCATCTTAATCATTATTTAAAAAAAAAAAAGCGAATTGTATTATTTTTAACAAATATGAGTTATTAATTCAAATAGCAACTCTTTTGCGAGTCACAGCTCCTAATATGTCAAACTAAATATATATATATGATTTCCGCAATGCAGAAAAAGCAGTAGAATGTATGTAATACTACTACTACTTTGTTTTTTAAGGAATAATCACATGATATTTCTTCCATGTTTTTATTTTAATAGTATAAATCCCCTTTGTTTGCAAAAAAATTTTATTTGTTTAATTTTCATTACTTAAAAGATAATTTAAATTAATGTGTTATGCCTTCATTTGATAACCAGAGAAAATGAAATACACAACACAGAATTTCTGAGAAAGAAAAAAAATCATAAGGCTATTGTTAGAATAAATAAAAGTTGTTTTATGCATTCAAATAATTAGACATGCTAAAACACAGAATTGGTAACAATAAAACATAAGGTGAGTAAAAATAAAACATTTCATAGGGCCCTAAACATGTAATTTTTGTTAAACTTTTAATAAGTTGTTGTTAAATTATATAAGTTTTATGATTTTAATTAAATAGACATGCTTTTTGATTAATGACATTTAATTTAACTATGAGTCCAGAAAATTTAAAAAGGAATTTGGAAAAAAATGTAATGGATTTCATAGGGCCCAATACTTGTTCCAAAACACAGTACATGTATTTTTTGTATTTTATTCTTCTAGTCAGACCATTTTCATGAAATTTATTTTATGCCCCCCAAAAATATCCATATGAAGTTTAATCCAGAAATTTAACATGCTCATCACAAGGTGTGTTAAAGTCATTGTATTTATGAATTGCATACATACAATGCATAATATCAATGTCGGCAAAAACTAATATGAACACACTCCACTCCTTTATTTAAATTGGTGTAAATGTTAACAATTGAAACGATAGAATATCGTATTCAAGTGTTTCTCAATAAAATAAACATCGCTTCAAGCTTTTCCAAGTCGTTTTTTACTTTTCCAAGTAAAAAAAAAACCGTAACAAAGAAATAAATTGTGAGAAGTGAGTAGTTTTTACTTTTTATTGTCCTGAATTTATAAAAATGACCCGATTCTGCAGGTCTGTTAGGCTGCATTTACTGTAAAGTACAGTTACTCCCATTCCATGTCCCTTTCTTCTGTGAAAGTAACCGGATTTACTTTTTTAGCTTGCTCGACATGGCAGAAGTTGAAAGATTTGATATTCATTTGCCATCTCATGTCAACGCGTGTTATGTTTAAGCGTCTAACATTAAGTATTCCTTTAAGATGATGCAGTTTTGAGTACAGTAAGCTTCCCAGTCCTGCCTCTTAACAGATTCTTCGTAAGTAGCATTGTAAACAAGATAGTGGGGTGGTATTTATAGATCCTTACATAATCACATTCTCCGTTTACTTACTGCTACACCACACCTCATCCGAGGGCACTGTGTGTGTGTGTGTGTGTGTGTGTGTGTGTGTGTGTGTTGCTGCAAGGGCACAGGCGCGGTTTGTTGTTTTTGAAGTAATTGCCTTTTTCCGTGTGTTTATCTGAACACACACCGAATCTGACTCTGCAGGGATCAGAGTGCGTGTGGATCTGTGTACTGTATGTGTGCATATACTGTTTCATGTAGCATTTGATTTAATCAGCTTTTGGCAGTAGGTAGAACAGCTTGTGTCATGATATGTTTATATGAAGCTCTGTAAAAGATATTAGTGGCCCACGCAACTACAACTACAAAAACATCTGTAGTGCGTGCTTAACACAATAAAAAGGTTATTAGGAAAGACAGGTGACCAAGTTCATAAAATTCTTTCACAGTATGCACACATTGGCTATTCATGAACCATCAGACCATCCCAAAATCAAAAGTCTGGATACATGAGACTTTTATTTGGTTTGTGCCAAAACTAGCAATTTATTTTCAGACAATAAAGTTCATTGTTACTCTCACTAGGTCTTCGACAGTTTCAGGTTTCTAGGCTTCAAGCAATTTCCCCAAAGAGACCTAAGTCTGTGCAGATGTCTGGACAGAGCTCTTCTTGTCCCTTTGCTCATTTGGGTCGCAAGGCCCGATGTCTGAAATTATGACACTTTTTTTTCTTTTCTTTTTGTTAAACCTCATAACGCTTCCTCCCAGCTCACTGCTGCGTAAAGACCAAGCTTTTGCTGTGTCAGCATAACTTTATGTTGTACAGTCTGGAAAGTAGGCCTGGGCGATAAAATGGTATTGATATTTATTGACGGTACACATTCTTCGATAACGATTTAAAAAATGTTCGATATAGTGCACGATATAGGCACGTGCTATGAGTGACGCAGACAGCACATACAAACATGAACATGAGTGCTGTGCCTGCCTTTGATGAGGAGATTGTGAGTAAAGAATGAATATTAGTCGAATTTAAAATAAACATTTGCATTTGAATGCAAAAATAGTACAATC
>NW_015557175.1:353813-355123 GCF_001515605.1 Sinocyclocheilus anshuiensis
GTTATTCATTCAAAATATTAGAGAAATATAGTAGCTCAATGCGTAGAAGATCTGGATTAGGTTAAAACCGAAACAAAGCCATTCACACAACGCATATTCAGTGCATTTTCTAGACGGACAAATATGACTGCTGCACTCGCGTCTCACACAAGAGATGTATAGAAAGCCATGCAAAGTTAAACTTTTTAAACAGTTTAAACAGTTTAAACTTTTAGAAAACACGTCACGAATTTGTGGAGGTTTATTCCTTTTCACTGCGTCTCATATGTTTTTAAAGGCAATCTGTGTGATGGGCGATTCGGCTCTTTGTATTAAGCAATGCATAAATACGTGATGCTGTTTTGTTCATAATTGTTTATGCAATTTACGAAATTATATTTGATTTATATGAGTTAATTTAGACGTAATGCACGTTTTTTATAGACAGTTATTTCCTTGCGATGACAATTTAATGCGCTGCATTTTGCATTTTGCCCTCCTGTGGCCTCGGGAAACAAGCTTAACCTATTTAATCTGCATATAAAACATTAGAAATGGGATATTTGTTTCATTTTTATTTTGTGTTTGATTGTTAAAACAAAAAAAAAAATGTTGTTTGTCTCAATAAATTGAGTTACTTTAAAAATACAGTGGTTAAATGTAAAAACATTTTCTATTGCTCTGTTTTAAAAAAGGTTATAAAAATGTCAATAATTATCGATACCGAACGGTATGAAACATTATATCGTTAGGGATGTAACAATTAACCGCGAGCCGGTTGAAAATCGATTCAAATATGTGACTATTTAAATCGGTTGAGATGCTAAACAAATCGCGGGGTAGGAGGAATGTATAATTCATTCTTCCCACTGGTCGCTCTTTTGCAACTAACTTTCTCAGCTGGTTGCTGGTTGACATGATTTGGTCGCAATATTTATTTATTTTTTGCGCTACAACATTGGGATTATTCAATGCATGCACTTTTATCATAGTTTATTGTTATATGGAATGAAAGTGGTTAACATTCAACCCGTTCTTTATCATCAGTAGTATTATTTGTTATTTGAATTTTGTGAATGAGAGTTTCTCTTTTGCTGTGTTAAGCCGCGGGCTTCGGATGCTTTCACTTTCGAATTCGCGATCTTGTTGTCACTGTTTTGCTTGCATACATCTACACGCCTTTCATTTTTTAAGACTAAAACAAAAGATGGATTCATTGTTATTCTTAATCAAAAAGCACAACAACAATAAATCAGTACGATACAATGACAAACTAGCTTACAAAACGTTTATTAACAAAAACGAATAAGATGAGGCATGGCACACACCAC
>NW_015557175.1:357663-385901 GCF_001515605.1 Sinocyclocheilus anshuiensis
CACAAAAGATGGATTCATTGTTATTCTTAATTAAAAAGCACAACAACAATAAATCAGTAAGATACAATGACAAACTAGCTTACAAAATGTTTATTAACAAAAACAAATATGATGAGGCATGGCTCACACCACATGCTGTATTATAGCCTATACCGACTAATAAATCCATCATTTCCTCAATTTGTGCGTCATTTTTGCTGCGTGCACCTTCGCGCTCATGCTAACGTATACGTATACTTAACGTGCTTGGTATACTCTCTAAGCGCGGTTTCGTTATGCTTTCAGTTTCGTTTGCCCTTTGATGTTTCTCATATGCAACAGAAATTTAAGCGCTTATGAGTTGACCAACGCGGTGGTCGCACCAGTGCGACCACACACAAAATTTAATCGCACAGGCAGAAAAAATGGTCGCAGTCTGGAGCCCTGCATATTAAAGTTCATAAGTGCAGCGCTGCTTTGTTTACAGCGGAAACCAAGGAAACGCTATAAGCGCCACCTGCTGGCAGAGAGTGAATCTGCATCTTATTCAGCTCGTCCGCTCTTTCATGCAGATATTTTTATGTATAGTTTCACAAAACTGAAGTCAAACTATTCTGTTTTTGCTTCAAATTTCGAAATTATACAATCTAATTTAGTTTAAAAACTGCTCGTGTTCCATGTATGCTGCATCTTTGTTTGGATCATGATTAAAATGCAGTGGTTGCCTCTAATTTTAAATGGAAAGAGCACAGACAAAGCCTTAGTTTGTTTATATGAAGAGATTTATTTTATTTGTGTTACTTATTTATTTGATTTGGGGCTTGTTTTAAATTTTCAATTTAGTTTTGTTATTTACATTAAATTAAAATTTTGTTATTTAGCAAACGCTTTTATCCAAGGCAACTAACAAATGAGGACAACAGAAGCAATCAAAACCAACAAAAGAGCAATAATATGCAAGTGCTATATTAGTATATTATTATAGTGTTATATTTCAATTTCACCAAAGAAATGTACAGTATTTTGTATAAGCAATAATAAAAGGACACATTTAATTTATAATTTGTCTTAAATCTCATTTTGTAAAAAAAAAAATCGTGAATCGAATCGAATCGTGAGTTGAGTGAATCGTTACATCCCTATATATCGTTGATACATTTTTTAGCTGTATCGCCCAGCCCTACTGGAAAGTGAGATTCCTGGATTTGAGGTATCATTCCTAGCACAAATAGTCTGAGATGATTATTTGTTGAACTTTAATACTGGGAGTTAGAGATTTGTTTAAATTACTAACCCCAAGTATGAGCATTAGTTATTGTAATCATTAGGCATCATTAGGCACAAATGCATTTTCATTTTGTCAGGGAGTTGCATTTCCACAGTCAAAGGGTTTTTTTGTGAGTTCTTGTACTTACTCTTACTGTTAGACGAAACATTACTAAAATGAGTTTAACCTATCAATTACATGATTATATACTGTGTGCCACTGTCCACTGACGGTTGGTCTGATAGCACAAGGGAACCAGTGTCCAGTACCTCCTTATTTCCCTGGACAAAGGTTGTCTGTGTTCCTTGTGGTACTGTGTTACATTAGTTGAATCACAAATGTGACCCTGGAGCACAAAAGCAGTCTTAAGTCGCTGGGGTATATTTGTAGCAATAGCCAAAAATACATTGTATGGGTCAAAATTATAGATTTTTCTTTTATGCCAAAAATCATTAGGATATTAAGTAAAGATCATGTTCCATGAAGACATTTTGTAAATTTCCTACCGTAAATATATCAAAACTTCAAAAAATTGACACTTTAGACTGGTTTTGTGGTCCAGGGTCACATATGAGATCGATTTGCCTTTCTCTGCATGTGAGCTCTCAGTAGCTCGACTGTTTTTAAAGATTTTCAGGCTGTTGGTTTTCTTTCCACAGGTGGTTTTGCTATCGTATTTCTGGTGAGGACTCATCAGGGCGTCCGTTGTGCACTGAAGAGAATGTATGTCAACAATGAACATGACCTTCAAGTATGCAAGAGGGAAATTCAGATTATGGTGAGACATTCCCTTATGCACGGTTCTTCACCTGCCGTATGTGTGTTTGTTTTTTGTTTGTTTTTTTCTTCCTGCAGCCAAACTGTTAGAGCATGACACTAAAAATGCTGGCTTGGATTTTCAGCGAATACTGATAAAATATACCTTGAGTGCACTATAAGTGGCTAAAAACGTCTTCCAAATGAATAAATGTTAATTACTAGATATCGCCACAAGCATCAGTTATCATGGCCCAGGCTCTTTGAGAAAAGAGGAGAAAATTACTACAATTTCCAAATTTGGCAAAGAATAGTTATCTAAAATTGTGAATTTTAATATACTGATATTTTGGTTATACTGCTCCTTACTGGTGGAATTTGACAAAAAAATATTAAAATGATGCCTACCAGTGACCAAAAAAAACATATACTGTACACATACACAGTGGTTTTCCAAATACAAAAACAAGCATTTACTTATTATAAATATCTAAATACTGTCAGTCTAGTCTGCTGATCAGCTTTAATGACTAGTTAAACATCTTTTTGAACAAGATTTTGGGTTATGATCATGTTTCATGCTTGTTTTGGCTTGTCCTCCATACATGTTTCACCAATGCACTCGTTAAAAGGCCTATTTATCAAGTTTATCTTGCAGTTTAAAGAGCAATGACATTTGGTCACAAAATGCACACGAACCATAGAAGTTTGTTGTCATTGCTGTCCACGATGTTTGATTATTGAGCGACAGCATAGAGGATGATTATAACCTTTTTTTTTTCATACAAATGACCTGGTGCCACCTTGCGTCTCTGTTATCGATTTTATTGAAAATGAAACCGGAGGATTTCCATTAATCCCTTCAGAGTTTATTTTTCAATGAAAAACCAACTGGCTGTACATTGTTAACCCATACATAATGGCTTGAATTTCAGTGTGTTGCTGACACAAAGATATTGCATGGCTTCAGATACGGTCACTACAGTGACTATTCTTTTAAGCATCCAAATGGATGTTCTCTATAGTCCTTTATTTGATTTAGCTCCTCTTAATACCACTGTGATTAGACCTTCAAAGCTGAGCCACGCAGTCTTGAAAGGATTTGAGGTCTCCTGTTCCTCAGTTTGCATGTGGTGCTGTAAATACAGTGCTGAGAACAGTACAGTGCCGGTAAAGGTCAGTCGTGTCCTCTGGGACTGACTTCAGAATGGAAATCCACCGCACTTCGCTGTGAGCCCTACTAAATGGACAAGAGGAAAATGTCAGCACTGTTTCAGCATCACAGAGTGTCTTGCTGTTTCTAAATGAGCAGCTGCTCACAGTGCGCTCCTAAATAGACGACTAACAGGGGGCATTTCAAATTTGTGAATGAATGAGTCGATTTGAAAGGACGTTGAACAGCTAATCTATCATTGACTTATACTAGCATTATACTAGCATTGACTTAGTCGACTCAAAGACCCATTGTCTGAGCTTTTAGCAAATGGTCAGAAAACTAAGTGAGCTTTCACATTTCAGGCATTTAAAATCAATGCAAAGTACTTATTTGTACAATAAATTGCTGGTATACACAAAGGGTGAGTTGGGAGTCTTTCCATTGAATCTTAAGTTATTAAATGAGAAAGCAATAGTTACTTAGTATTAACAATTCCAGACAGCCACTTTCAGTCATTTGTGAATAGTATCACAATGTAAAATAACTCTTTATATTTTTTATAATTTTCTTTATAGTTTTAATCCTGTGATCAAAGCTGAATTTTCTGCATCATTACTCCAGTCTTCAGTGTCACATGATCCTTCAGAAATCAGTCTAATATGCTGATTTGCTGCTCAAGAAACATTTCTTCTTCTTGAAATGTTGAAAACAGTTGTGCTGCCCAATATTTTTTGTGGAAATGATGATAGAAAGTTCAAAAGAAGAACATTATAAATATCTTTACTGTCACTTTTCACCAATTTAATGTCCTTGCTAAATAAACATGCATTTTATATATATATAAAAAAAATATATATATATAAATATATAGCAAGAAAAAATATCATGAACATATATAATACTACCATTCAAAGATATATATATATTTGTTCTTGCTGATGCCATCTAAAGTTTTTACAGATTGTTTTTTCCTATCTAAATGTGTTGGTTTTCTTGAACAGAGGGACCTTGTGGGGAACAAAAACATTGTTGGTTTCCTGGACTCCAGCATCACAGCAGTAGGATCAGGAGATGTTTGGGAAGTTCTCATATTGATGGACTTCTGTCGAGGTCAGTATGTGCCCCTCTCTCAAGATGGTATGCGATTTGAGATTCAGAGGCTTTTCCCACAAGTTTTGGTGGTCTTGACTAGGGCTGTGTATCACCAGCAAAGTCACGATACGATACGTATCACGATACAGAGGCCACGATACGATACACATCACGATACGGGACTGCACTGAATTTCACCTCAGAAGAATTTAGTAAAACAGCTGTTTATTAAACACTTCATACTATAGGGCCATTTCTAACTATTGGCAGAGCAGGCAGTTGACCTCTGCATTATGAAGGGCCTCCATAACTGTACCACAGTACAATATAGGTAATGGCATATGTTTCATGTTTACATTGGGCACTCCCCACCAGGTATTTTTGAGAAACCTCGCACTTTTCTACTCCATTTTAAATGGTGCTGTCTTATTCAAATTAAGCACGGTCCACTGCTGCACACGTGCTACAATATCGATACAGGGCCAGCTGTATCGATACTCGTATCGTCAAATCTCTGTGACGATACATCGTCGTATCGATGTATCGAACACAGCACTAGTCTTGACCTACTATGCAGTATTTTCATGCAGTGTTTGTGTGTAATAATCCAGGTGGGCAGGTTGTGAACCTGATGAACCAGCGCTTGCAGACTGGATTCAGTGAGACGGAGGTGCTGCAGATCTTCTGTGACACATGTGAAGCTGTCGCTCGACTACATCAGTGCAAAACCCCCATCATCCACCGGGACCTCAAGGTATGAACTCTACACCTTTATTATTCTAAGAAATAAAATAATCTGTCATTTAGTCACCTCCATGTTGTCCCAAACCCGTATAACTAGGTGCAGGGTTCGTACGGTCATGAAAAACCTGAAAAAGTCATGGAATTTCAAAACAGCAATTTCCAGGCCTGGAAAGGTTTTGGAAAAATCAATGAAACCAGAAAGTTTTGGAAAAGTCAGGAAAATTATTTCACAAATATCTGTGCAATAGAATACATTTTTAATCAGATCGGTGTGGGATCGCGCATATATCGCCTAGTTTTACTCATTCCCACAGGTTTCGCATTTATAATGCTGGAAATTCCCGCAAACATTTATTTAATATAGCATGTAGGTTAGATGTAAATAAATCCACACAGAATATCAGATGGAATCAGTCATAAGAGTGATTCAGCGGTACCTCGTCTTCTCTCTTTGACCCTCTCAAAACGGCTTCACACTGTTGCATCATCACAAAACTGTATCATTTGCACATCTTTTTAAGTCCTTTTAAACCATTCGGTAGTGGCGCGCTCCACAACGGTTTTCTGTGCGCTCACATCCAAAGTGTTTGGACATAAAGCCCCCTCGCAATCACCTCACGAGTACCAAATTGAATTATTGTTTGCAGCTTATTGCGCTTAAGCGGCCAAATACACACAAAATTATGTCAAAATGCCCATCCTGGCGGGTATCCTCATAAACACAGTCAGTTTTGTCTTAAGTGAATGTAAGCTTGAGAAAGAAAACTTGTGTGTATCAGAATATTGGATCCATGCAGTCGGTCTTAAAGGGATAGCAGCCTAATAAAGCGGTGCCGTCTGTCATTAATGTTAATCAAACAACAAAAGACAAAAAAAAAAAAAAGAAGATCAGTCACTGCTTTTGACTTAATAACTTTTGTAACTTTAATTTTAAGGATTAATCTGTTTTTAATTTACAGTTTATTTAATTTCTGTGTATTTCTGTACCTGAATGCTACTGTTAGACCTAAACGGTTCCCTAAATGAAATTCAGGTCCTGAGTTTAGTTGATAATATTGGTTAAATAAATTATAATATTCAGTGATGTGATGATATGTTCTCTGCATCTGGCACAGTCGCAGATTGTACTTATTATTAAAACAAATAGAAAGCAAATAAGTAGCATTAATAGTCATTAATTTTAGTTAACATATGCTATGATAAATTTGAACATAGATTTTTATTCTTATTTTACATGTATACTTGTAATAATAATGGAACATTAGGTCATGGATATTGTAAAAGTCATGGAAATTTATTGGTAAAAATGTGTACGAACCCTGGAGGTGAAATTTTTAATAATTTTTAGGCTGTTCTTTTCCATTCAACTAAAGCATAGAGAAACCTATGGAGGCCAATTTCTGCCACTGAATAGAAATAAAAAAGGTAATTGCAACTTTTTATCTTACATTTGACTTTTTTTCTCGCAATTCTGACTTTTTTTTCTCTGAATTACGTGATATAAACTCGCAGTTGCAAGTTATAATGTCAGAATTGCGTGATAGAAACTCACAATTCTGAGCAATAAAGTCAGAATTTTTCCTCAGAATTGGACTTTGACTCTAAATTATGAGTATATCTCACAATTCTGAGAAGAGAA
Source organism: Sinocyclocheilus anshuiensis (assembly GCF_001515605.1). NCBI lineage: Eukaryota > Metazoa > Chordata > Actinopteri > Cypriniformes > Cyprinidae > Sinocyclocheilus > Sinocyclocheilus anshuiensis. The sequence continues at coordinate 364,297 of NW_015557175.1, forward strand.
GTCAGAATTGCAAGGTATAAACTCGGAATTGCGAGAAAAAAATCTCGCAATTCTGACTTTATAACGTGCAATTGCAACTTTATATCATGCAATTCTTAGAAAAAAAGTCTGAACTGTGAGATAAAAATGTCCAATTACTTGTTTTTTTGTATTCAGTGGTGGAAACGGGCCTCCATAGAGACCAGTCAAGCTTCAAAAAAATGTTGCCGTTGAGTCCAACCTGGTGTGACATGTCTCGATGCCCCAAATTCTAATATTTTTAAATGTATTGAGTGAACTATTCCTTCAATATCTGATTTTTTGCTCATTATGTTTGTACCCTTTTATAATTTTAGCCATCTTAGAGTTCATTTGTGATGTTAGAAAACTATTTCAGTTCAGCTTTACAAAAACTAGGGCATATCCGACTGTAGCACAAATGTGTGTGCTCTCTTTGTGTTTTTTTTAGGTGGAGAACATCTTACTGCATGACAGAGGACATTATGTGTTGTGTGACTTTGGCAGTGCCATTAACCGCTCCCAGAATCCACAAACAGAAGGTGTGGCGGCTGTAGAAGAAGAAATCAAGAAGTGAGCACTGGTTTATTGGATATGTTCTCTGCATCTGGCACAGTCGCAGATTGTACTTATTATTAAAACAAATAGAAAGCAAATAAGTAGCATTAATAGTCATTAATTTTAGTTAACATATGCTATGATAAATTTGAACATAGATTTTTATTCTTATTTTACATGTATACTTGTAATAATAATGGAACATTAGGTCATGGATATTGTAAAAGTCATGGAAATTTATTGGTAAAAATGTGTACGAACCCTGGAGGTGCTGGTTTATTGGTTTACACACCACAGTTTTACGTGTTCGTATCAACTGAATCTTATACTCTGTGTGTGTGTGTGTGTGTGTGTGTGTGCGTGTGTGCGTGTGTGTGTGTGTGTGTGTGTGTGTTAGGGCCACAGTGTTACGTTTTCATATCAATTGAATCTAATACTCTGTGTGTGTTAAGGTACACTACTCTTTCATACCGGGCCCCAGAAATGGTGAATCTATATGGGGGCAAAGTTATCACTACTAAAGCAGATATATGGGTGAGTCAGAGAGGTGAAGACTGCTAGAGAAAAATTCAGCAGCAGCCAAAGCTTTTTCTCTGTAGTTGATTATTATATGCATAGCATTTTGAAACATCACAAAGGATGTTTAATGACTCTTGCTCATTTGTGTCCTCAGGCTTTGGGCTGCTTGTTGTATAAGTTGTGTTACTTCACTTTGCCGTTTGGAGAGAGTCAGGTGGCCATCTGTGACGGGAGCTTCACCATCCCAGACAACTCCCGCTACTCACACGACATGCACTGTCTCATCCGTAAGTCCAGCTGATGATTGCTTGTCTGTCATGCAGAATAAGGCAGTAATATCTGCTTTATAAGTACTAATAAACAGCCAATATGCTAGTAATATGCATGCTAATAATCAACTAGTTAATAGTGGTGCTTAATCTAAAGTGTTACTGTATTTTCACTTACATAATTTGGTAAAAAATTACAGCTTGATTGGAAATAATGTCAAAAAATATTCTGTTCACGTGTAAATGTATGTATTAATAAAAATAAAAGTATTATTAGGGACAAAACTGACGGTGGGACAACTAAGGACAGTCATCATTTTTTGAAAAATGCAATTTTTCACACATTAAATATTAAAGTAGTTTGTTTTTCAGTCTTTGTTTAGATTATTGTAGATTTAAATGTTTTGTATGAAAAAAAAAATATTATGCACTCTACTGTTCAAAGGTTTGGGATCAGTAAAATTATTATTTTTTGTATTGTTCCTCAAGGATTAAAGCTAAAGCATTAAATTAATCAATAGTGACAGTAAAGACATTTATAATGTTACAAAAGATTTCTATTTCAAATAAATGCTGTTGTTTTGAGCAACATTTATCCTGAAAAAAAAAAAATGCAGCAGTTTCCACAAAAATATTATGCAGCTTAACTGTTCTCAACATGGATAATGATAAAAATGTTTACTGACCACCAAATCAGCATATTAAAATGATTTGTGAAGGATCATGTGACTTGAGTAATGGCTGCAAAAAATTTATTTGTAAATTATTTAAAATATATTAAAAAAGAGAAAGCAATTTTAAATTGTAATAATATTTCACAATATTCCTGTCTATACTGTATTTATTGTACTGTTTATATCAAGTAAATGCAACCTTGGCGAGCATAAGAGACTATTACAAATAGTGAAATATTAATAGACAATAGACAAATATTAAACCTATTGAATGGTAGTTTATTACATTTATAGTTTATTATGAGTAAGGAATAATTGACAATGGGCCGTTGAATTATTAGAAAATAATGCACACCATAATGCATATATATATATATATATATATATAAAATATTACCTTCATATAACAAAAAGAAAAAAAAACTTTTTTATTTTAATAAAATTCATTTTAATTCTGTGGGACAAAATTTTTTTTCAAGATTTAGCAAAACCTGTACACTTTTTTTTTTTTTTTTTTTTTATGTTTTGATTTGTTTAATTTCTCCCATCTCAGGTTACATGCTTGAGCCAGACCCTGACATAAGGCCAGATATCTGCCAGGTGTCATATTTCGCCTTTAAACTGGCATGGAAAGAATGCCCAGTACAGAATATCCACGTAAGACCTGCTCATTCATACTGTAAAGATCTCTCTCCTTGTTTGCTGTGCTATAACTACACAAGCTACCATGTGCATTTGCCCCGAACTTCTCACCCGTTTTTCACACTCTATAGGGTTTTTGTTCTTTATTTCAGCACATACTTCTTAATCTATGTTTAATTCATGCCTATCCCTAGATATAGTAAGTGCTTGCACAGGAAGTGGAATGTGGCTCGTGGCTGCCAGCTGGCACACATCCAGTGGCCCCTCCCACTCTGAGCAGTATTGATAGCATAATGGAAGCATTGAGTCATGATCAAAGACATATTAACATCGACACCCGCAAATGCTGTTAAGAGTTCAATACAGGAATGACAATACAATTTCAATGTTATTTTGCAGTTTTTCCTGACATAGGGATGTTTGGCTCAGACTGCAGACTGCGTCTACAAATAAATATCAAAGCTAATCATGTGCTTTCATTACACATTTGTGTTTGTGCCAACAACATGCACATCTTTTGTTGTTGAGGATGTCATCTTCACATATTTTTACACATTCATGGAAATTAAATTATGTACTTAAGAAGGATGATTTCATAGGATGTGACACTGGCAAAAAAAAAACACCTCTATGCGTAACTCTCTTAAATAACAATACAATTAAATTAATTAAATAACATATTTAATTAACTTATAACTTTGAAGTCAATCTGAAATAAAAAAAATGACACTGAAATACTTTCTTCATGTTACTGGTCTTCATGCACAATTAATTGGAGTGTGTTAATATTTTGAATTCACTTTTATTTTTATTTATTTTAGTTCAAGTTTTATTAATTTTGTTATGCACTTTTGTCATTTTTATTAGTTTCTATGGTAACACTTTACAATAAGGTTCCATTAGTTAATGTATTAACTAACATGAACGAACCATGAACAGTACATTTATTACAGCATTTATTAATCTTTGTTAATGAAAATACAGTCATTCGTTGTTAGTTCATGTTAATTCACAGTGCATTAACTAACGTTAACAAATACAACTTTTTATTTTAATAATGCATTAGTAATGGTATAATTAACATTAACTAAAGTAGTTAACTAATGAACCTTATTGTAAAGCGTTACCAAAATGGTTTTAATAATTTTAAAGGTGACATAGGATGCCCATTTTCCACAAGTCGGTATGATTCTTTATTGTCTTCATGAAATGTCTGCACCATACTTTGGTTATAATTCCTCAATGATCATGTAAAATAACACTTTTTACCATGTCAAAAACAGCTGTGTTCACAGCGACTCGTTTCGGTGCATGTCTCTTTAAATGATAATGAGCTACTGCTCACCCCGCCCCTCTCTCCCATTAACATCGACACCCGCAAATGCTGTTAAGAGTTCAATACAGGAATGACAATACAATTTCAATGTTATTTTGCAGTTTTTCCTGACATAGGGATGTTTGGCTCAGACTGCAGACTGCGTCTACAAATAAATATCAAAGCTAATCATGTGCTTTCATTACACATTTGTGTTTGTGCCAACAACATGCACATCTTTTGTTGTTGAGGATGTCATCTTCACATATTTTTACACATTCATGGAAATTAAATTATGTACTTAAGAAGGATGATTTCATAGGATGTGACACTGGCAAAAAAAAAACACCTCTATGCGTAACTCTCTTAAATAACAATACAATTAAATTAATTAAATAACATATTTAATTAACTTATAACTTTGAAGTCAATCTGAAATAAAAAAAATGACACTGAAATACTTTCTTCATGTTACTGGTCTTCATGCACAATTAATTGGAGTGTGTTAATATTTTGAATTCACTTTTATTTTTATTTATTTTAGTTCAAGTTTTATTAATTTTGTTATGCACTTTTGTCATTTTTATTAGTTTCTATGGTAACACTTTACAATAAGGTTCCATTAGTTAATGTATTAACTAACATGAACGAACCATGAACAGTACATTTATTACAGCATTTATTAATCTTTGTTAATGAAAATACAGTCATTCGTTGTTAGTTCATGTTAATTCACAGTGCATTAACTAACGTTAACAAATACAACTTTTTATTTTAATAATGCATTAGTAATGGTATAATTAACATTAACTAAAGTAGTTAACTAATGAACCTTATTGTAAAGCGTTACCAAAATGGTTTTAATAATTTTAAAGGTGACATAGGATGCCCATTTTCCACAAGTCGGTATGATTCTTTATTGTCTTCATGAAATGTCTGCACCATACTTTGGTTATAATTCCTCAATGATCATGTAAAATAACACTTTTTACCATGTCAAAAACAGCTGTGTTCACAGCGACTCGTTTCGGTGCATGTCTCTTTAAATGATAATGAGCTACTGCTCACCCCGCCCCTCTCTCCCGTGGGCCGTTGACACAAGACCCGTGAATATATCCGTGTATGGCTCAGAGGTGGTCTTATTCAAATAGCTAGCTCTCTATGTAGAAACTGGCTGCAGGTTGAAACAGCTCGCTGGATGACACAGTTTCAGACTCAGCCAATAACAAACTGGCTGCATGTTTTCTTTTCAGCTTTTTTGTGCTGGCAGACACGCCAGAAACCTAACTAAATGCAAAACAAACTAAAAAAGTGAATATTTCATCCGATGTTAGTTAGTTGCCAAGATAACATTTCTACTTTATATTTAAGTTTTTTAAGTGTACGTTTTTTATCAAATGTTTATATTTAATTTTATTTCAGCTTTATTTCAATTAACTATAATGATTTTGTGTGTGTGTGTTGAATTTCCTGTTTCACTGGAATGAGTTGATAATGTTTCATGTTGACTAAAGACAACCAAATACTAAATGCAACAATATCCCTCTCATTCCACTAGAATTCACCCATTCCAGCAAAACTCCCAGAGCCAATCAGAGCCAGTGAAGCCATGGCTAAGAAGAGTCAAAACAAAGCCAGGTGAGGCTGTCACTTATCTGTGTGTTCTCAGAGGTTTGAAGTGACTTTGCATTTTATTACATACTTTTTTCTTTAGTTTTAGGATGCATATAGTTTTAGAGTGGTAGTTCTGATTCGACTTGAACTTTTCTGGTCATTCAGGCTCTCTGATCCAATCCCTACGACTGAGACATCCATAGCGCCACGGCAGCGTCCCAAGGCTGGCCAAGCTCAACCAATCGCAGGCATCCTGCCCATCCAACCAGCCCTCACCCCACGCAAAAGAGCCAGTGCACCTGCAGGACCCAGCCAGCCAATCAGTGAGTGTTCATTCATCCACCTTCATCCAAAATCAAACACTATGTAGGCGTCCACATTGTAACAAACTCATATGGGTGGCTTCAGTCCTTCATGCATGCTCGTTTTTTTTCCTCACTTTTATTCTCTTCTGTCACTCGTTGCATTGACCGGCATGTGTTTTTGGCTGACACACGCAGCTCTAGTATTCCCACTGGCTCAATCAGTTTGTCATTACAGAGAGCTTTTAAAACCTCACTAATGAGCCTGAGCTATTGAGCCCCTGACACACTCAATCCTACCGAGCTGTCGTTTCACTTCCTATTTCTGAAGTCAATGCTAATTAAAGCCCCACATGTATTACTGATAACGAATATCCTTGTGTATTGTTATCTTCCTGTAATGTTTTAGCATCAGATTATCTGGGTCTGGATAGTAGTACTTTGTCTTCACTTAGGATGACAAGTTTCATGTTCATCATGTAATTTATCATCGCTGAAAATGCAAATGCTGCACACAGCAACAAAATCACAACCACAAAGAATTTTTTTTTTTGTGTGAGGCTCTGTTTGTTCCTCGTCTCGTCTTGCAAGTCCGAGAGTGGGGATTTTAGGGGTCTGTTATTTTTATTTGTTAATGTTGTGTTTCTATTCTGTTATTCTATTGGTTCACAGGTGTTAACATGGCTTCCCAGCCTGTTGCCCAATCACAGGTTCCTGTCACTCAGCAACAAGCCACTCCCTCTCCACCCCAGACCACACCCCAGCACGCACAACTTTTTGTGCAGCAGCAAAATACAGCCTTCTTTACTGCTCAACAACAGGTAACTGCTACATGAACCGTTCTGGAAATTATTTTTCAAAATGAAATTATAATTTAAAGTCAACATGAAATAAGATTTGAACCTATGTACTTGCTTAATATATGTCTTACTGTGAACAATAGACCCCCTTAATCCACTGTAAACTCAGATTCAGGTCTGACTCTGAACACTCAATTTTCTTGATCCTATCAAATCCAAATAGATTTTTTTTTTTTTCTCATTGAATGCCCGATTTTGCGCAAATATGTCACATTATGGAAGTAAATGGGTTGTAATTGCTGTTTCATCTGGATTTAAAATAAATCATCTGGGAAATGCTATGTGGTAATTTTCATTATGGGTTTTTACATTTTTGTCCAATGTGATCCCAGTTGTTGCACTTACCTCCTATTTTAGCAGCATCACTCAACGCAGACCTCCGTCTTACCTGCACAAACGGTTGCATCATCCTCCACTCCTCTCACTACACAGTCTAAACCTAAGAACAGGGCTCCCCCTCCACCCATACACCACCCACAAACCAACCGCCTGACAACATTATCAGCAACCGCACAGACAAAAAACAAAGTGACGGCCCCAGCTTCACCTGCAGAGTGTTCACATAGTAATAGTGTAGATGGAGATATCACTGCGACCGTGTCTGCCCAACCTAAAACCAAAGCTATGGCACCTCCGCCCCCCGCATCACACGCCTCCACCCTTCCTCCGCCTAAATCCGCCTCAGCACCATCCACTGACTCTGAAGTGGACCCAGAGCAGAGGGTAACCCTCCGAACATCTGTGTCTGCTCTGTTAGAGTGATTTTTTTCTTGCTTTCTAAAATCTTTACACCCCCCTTGTTGGTTTGCCTTGCATCTTAAAGGGATAGTTCACCCAAAATTGCGATGTCGTCATCGTTTACTCACCCTGTATAAATTTCATCTACTGAACATAGACCAGAACAGTTTCTAGTCCCCGTTGACTGCCATAGTATTTTTTTTTTAAAGTCAGTGGCTACCAGCAACTCTTTGGTCAGCAGCATTCTTCAGAATATCTTCTTTTATGTTTAACAGACATAAAATTCATGCAGGTTTGAAACAAAATGAGAGTGAGTAAATGATGACAGAATTTTTGTGAACTATCCCTTAAACTTCATTGTTATGATTTTTGGGTGCAGTTTTTCAAATTATTTCAACATTGTAATGAAATCAGTAGGTGTTGACAGTTACTGTATAATTATGCCTGCAGGGCAAGGTGTCATGTACAACACAGGTGGAGGTGTTCTTTCTAATAGACCTTAGTCAGGGTGGACGCCATATTGAGTTTTACATGGATGAAAATGAGGGATATATATACACATATATAGGCATATAGGATCAGTAATTTTCCAAAATTGTAAAAATTCCTCGTTTTCATTCCTGTCAAAAATTAAATATGCTGCTACACATCTTTTAACAACCTCTTGTTGTTCCAAAGCCATATCATCTTTGTTGTTCTTCCATAAAATACAAAAGGATAAGTTGAGCTGAATGTTCGCACTGCCTTTTTTTTCCCATAAAGTAAAAGTATTTCAGTTTCAGAAGTCATTTGATAGCTTTGTGTGATAAACGTGCAAAATTGAAAAATCATTCTCTGCCCAAGTTAAATTTTTGTTCATATATTCAAACATGTCACATTAATATATTGTGTGCCGGGTTTAACATCCTTTAAACACAATGCTATTGGTCAGGATGTGGCAATGAATATGCACAAGCCCAAAGGAGATTTGAGGGCAACGGCAGAGGACAAGATTTTCGTTGTATAATGACCTACATTTCAGTCTGTTCTTCACACAAATCCTCTGGCTTCTTTCATGGTGCTTTATGGTGTTTTTTGTCATTTTTGTAGCTCAGCAACCCCAGAATCACTTCCATTGTATGGAAAAAAAGAACCCAGGATAATGATGTAAAAAAGAAGATTTTACGGATTTGGAATGACATGAGGGCAAATGAATTAAAGATTTTAATAGATGAGATTTCTCTTTTGAAATGAATGGAAATGACTGATCCATCTGATAACAGACATTTCACCTTTCAATCCTTTTAGATATTTTCTAATTTCACAGATCAGCTTTTTTCAACAAGTCACTGAGATATTAGATTTGTCTTTTTTTATATATCTGAAGCTCTCTTTCTTCACCTTTCAAAGACCACCACCTTCTCTACAGAATGTCTCTTTTGATATTTCAGAAATTAAATTCTCTCATTAATATCCTTCAGCTTTCAAAGTGTTTAATGTTGCTCTGTCTCTATACCTTTCTTTCTGTAAAAGTCTGTCGGCGGAAGTCGTGGGGTGCATAAAGTCGGCTCCTTGACTCCACCCTCTTCTCCCAAGACCGCCCCTAAAGGAGGCCACAGACGAATTCTGAGTGATGTCACACACAGCACCATATTTGGAGTTCCTGTGAGCAAGTCCACTCAACTGCTTCAAGCTGCTGCTGCAGAGGCCAGCCTTAACAAGTCTAAGTAAATCAAGGAAATACCTAATCAATCATGTTATAGTTCAGTTTCAACCATTACATTGTCCAGCATTGAGCAAAGACAAAAGTAAAGCACTAAATTTTAGTAGTGATAACTGAGTAGCAAAATGGCAACATTAGGGCCATTTAAATGGTCATATCATGCAAAACTGGATTTTTCTCGCTCTTGGTGTATGTAGACATTAAATTTGTTCAGAATAACATTCTGCGACATGCAGTGTGCTCGACTGGAACCTTTAATTTCCAGTATGACGTATCAACTGGAAGTAATTCAAGCCACGGTTTTTAACATCTGGATCCTCCCTGCTGAAAAGGTCTAGCTGGCATCCCAGCCTGGCAGTCAGCTGGTTTACCTGAAAAGGGCCCAAAACCTCTCTAAGACAAGCCAAGATCTCAGACAACTAAGACTAGAAAAACATCTATTTTAACGCTGTTTTAAGCTGTTTATTTGTTTATTTATTTCTTCAGCAGGGTTTATTAATTATTTTTGGACTGCTAAAGGTTTAAGGCCTTGCCACACCAATCTGACATCAAAGAACTTGCGCCTGCTTGAGAGAAAATAACTCCAGACCAGCAGGTGGCAGTAATTTATATTATGCATTCAAAATGGGAAGCTAAAACTAAGACAAAGGGGTGCCTGCTTACCATTTTGTATATGAAGCTTGATCAGTTGGTCTTCACTTTCTACATTCCAGACAGCCATGTCTTTATGAAAATATTCACGTATTGGAATGGTGAGATAAATTGAAGGTGTGAAATTAGAAGAATCTATGTTTGCACTCTTAGGCTACGTTTACACGACAACGATGTAGTCAAAAACTGAAAAGTTTTTCCCTTGCATTTTTAAAAAGTCTCACGTATACACGACAACGTTTTCAAAACGATTTGCGTTTACACATCCACGAAAACGGCCAAAAACGCTGTATTACGTATGCCAGGCCAGTAGTTGGCGCTGTCACCTTGTTAGTAAACAGTACCTGTTACCGTGTGTATATGATGCGTCTCCGCTGTTGGTTGTATTATTGGTGAAGTAAATCCACACTTTGCTGAAGAAGCGTTAGCAAACTCTTGAGCAGCAACAACAGTACCATGTACTCCGCCATTGTTGTGTATGTTTGTTCGCGCTTGCCTTAAAAATCGACACGTACTGTGCATGTCTACATACCTAACACGTACTACGCACAAGCATGACGTCACCGTTTTCAAAGATTCCCGTATTGGGTGTTTACACGGAAACGATAACGGTGGCGTTTTCAAAAACTTGCACTTTGAAACCCGTTTTCAAAAATATGCGTTTTCAGTCCCCCAAACGCTGTTGTCGTGTAAACGAACAGGCAAAACGCATGAAAAGTTTCCAGTTTTTGGCTGAAAACGTTGTAGTGTAAACGGCCCCTTAACTTATCATTTGCTAGCTTTCATTACTTTCATTTTTGTTCTCGTTCACTAAGCTGAACAGCCAATCAGAGTGATTCCTCTTACTGGCAGCCGAATGGCCATTCAGCATGCTCAATCGGCCAAAACACTTCAGACGGTGGTCCAACTAGTGCCAATGTTTTGGAACACACTGCAAAAACTGGCCCGACAGACACTCAATGATCACCTGACTTTGGCCAGCAGCCGACTGTCGGCTTGGTGTGTCATGGCCTTGGAGTTGTATGCAAAAATCAAATTGAAAATGCAAATAGTTTATATTTCAAAGATAATAACTTGACACCACTCACATGCGGCATGCTGAGGTCGTGTGAGAACACTGAAGTGGAGCGTTTTGAAACATTGTTATTTTCCTCTCTCTGCTGTAGGTCAGCTAGCACCACTCCCTCTGGTTCTCCATATTCATCACAACAGAGTGTTTATCAGTCAGGGGAGGCTTCGGGACCCTCGGCTGGAGCCACAGCATCCTGGAACCCCTTTGGCGATGACAATTTCTCTAAACTCACAGCAGAAGAGCTGCTCAACAGGGATTTTGCCAAATTGGATGGTAAAGCCAATGTTTTCATATGAAATCAAGTTTTCCCAGTTCTTTTTAGCACAGTATTTCTTTTAGTTACCCTCTACAGAGAGACTACAGTAATGCTGTGTATGTATGTGTCTGTATTACCAGCTAAGACCGCAGAGAGACCCTGTCCTGAAAATCTGATTTCTGGGTTGCAGTCTGTGTCTTCAAATAAAGGCTTTATCCAGGGAGGAGGTACAGTCTGTTTATCTCTCTATGTGACTCTTTCTATGTCTCTCCCAATGCTTGCTGGGAGTCTGGTAGTGCTTAAAACACAACCGCAATGCAAAATTAGTTTCGAAATTGTTTTTTCAACTTTCAAAGCAACATGATGGCACAAATGCTGGAAAATGTTTCAACCAGTGGGTGCTGGTGGATTTTCAGGAAGGGGGATAGTCCTTCACAATTTACGACAAATTCTGGAATGGAATGCCAATTTTTCACAATCCACATAATTCCCAGTGGATCACGTCCCACCCTGCATTTTTATCTTGAATATCCTGTTTCACCAAGAAACATGCCACGTTGCAGAAGTAAAATGGGTTGTGAATGTTGATTCTTGACTTTTAAACATTCTGGCTTTTTCAGTGACTTTAAAAAGCAGTTAATGTACTTGACCTCCTCGAGCCTTCCAGAAATAAAGTAACTTGTGCATCTCACCTGCTGGCAGCCTTGCGATAAGCCTTTCCCCTTCCTATTTATAGAGATAAAAGACAGATAGGGCACTCTACTTCCACCTGCTTTCTTGGAAACATGGTGGAAACATCCAGAGAGCAGAGGTGTCCAATCCTGCTCCTGGAGGCCCCCCATCCTGCAGAGTTTGGCTCCCACACACCTGCCTGGAAGCTTCAAGAGATCGTGAAGACTTTGATGAGCTGGTTCAAGTGTGTTTAACAAGGACTGGAGCTAAACTCTGCTGGATGGTGGCCCTGCAGGAACAGGATTGGACACCCCTGTCAAAGAGAATTGGGGCTGGGCTCTTTTGGCATGGATCAGTAAGCAACTGTCTTGCAACCTCTCGGGGATAGTTCATCTAAAGCTGAAAATTCTGTCATCATTCTTACTCTCATATCATTCCAAACACACTTTTGTTGATCTTTGAAACACGAATGAAGATACTTTTAATGAATCCTGAGAGATTTCTGTCCCTACACTTAAAGTTCATTTCACCTAAACGTTCACAATTCAAAAACTTTGTAAAACAGCCATTTGTGGGAAAATAAACATTAGAAAAGACAACATTTATGAATTTCAGGTCCTCATTTGTATGTTATTTGTGGAAAGTGCCACAGGATAAAAGCAATTATATAAACAGCATATTCTACCACGTTGTATATAATGGCACATTATGGTACTACAGATATATTCTTTTAAATGTTATTCTCTCTTTTATATTTTTAGTGTTAGAATTTGTGTGTAAAAGAGATGCATGCATGATGATTCTCAGCAGAAAGCAGAGAGAACGGATTAACGCTTGGAGGTCTTACATAAGCACAGTCTGGTAATCCTCTTTGAATCTGATGACACCAGATTGCTGGGTAAATTTAAGGCACAGGTAAACCTTTTGAGAGCCGTGGGATGCAAGGTCATGAAATTGGCAGTCATGTGTACTCTAGCTCCATGGTGATCTATGACATGCAAACTTTTCCTGACATAATTAGTAGCCATATCTAGGGACCAATTGAGACCAGTAAGCAATCATCTTGTAACACTTTAGCAACCATTCAGAACACCCTAGAAACTGCATAACAATATGATAAAATCTACTCCGAATACCTGAGAAACTGCGTAGCTATGCCCTGGCAACCTTTCACAACACTCTAGTTGCATCTGTTTATTCAGAGCAGTTGAAGAACTTTGAGACTTGAAGAGCTTTTTTTACTTCATTCATGTTTAAAGGTTGATGGTTCATTCTTTGCCCTAGTGAAATGGGGAAAGCGAGCGTTCTGCTGTTCTGTGACCTGAGTACCCCCTCCTCTCCCCATACCCTCATCCCAAAGTCCTCCTTTCTATCACAAAGACTGTGAGTAAAACTCCAGCACTGTAACAAGTCCAATTCTCAACTGATCCGCATGCATCTGATTTAATGAAACCGTGACAGTTGCATCATTCTGACTGTTTGCCAGTTTAACTAATAGCCTGACTGGTAGTCGAGTGCTTTCTCCTCCTCCAGCTCAAGTTATAACCCTGATCTTTTATTACATACTTTTTTCTTTAGTTTTAGGATGCATATAGTTTTAGAGTGGTAGTTCTGATTCGACTTGAACTTTTCTGGTCATTCAGGCTCTCTGATCCAATCCCTACGACTGAGACATCCATAGCGCCACGGCAGCGTCCCAAGGCTGGCCAAGCTCAACCAATCGCAGGCATCCTGCCCATCCAACCAGCCCTCACCCCACGCAAAAGAGCCAGTGCACCTGCAGGACCCAGCCAGCCAATCAGTGAGTGTTCATTCATCCACCTTCATCCAAAATCAAACACTATGTAGGCGTCCACATTGTAACAAACTCATATGGGTGGCTTCAGTCCTTCATGCATGCTCGTTTTTTTTCCTCACTTTTATTCTCTTCTGTCACTCGTTGCATTGACCGGCATGTGTTTTTGGCTGACACACGCAGCTCTAGTATTCCCACTGGCTCAATCAGTTTGTCATTACAGAGAGCTTTTAAAACCTCACTAATGAGCCTGAGCTATTGAGCCCCTGACACACTCAATCCTACCGAGCTGTCGTTTCACTTCCTATTTCTGAAGTCAATGCTAATTAAAGCCCCACATGTATTACTGATAACGAATATCCTTGTGTATTGTTATCTTCCTGTAATGTTTTAGCATCAGATTATCTGGGTCTGGATAGTAGTACTTTGTCTTCACTTAGGATGACAAGTTTCATGTTCATCATGTAATTTATCATCGCTGAAAATGCAAATGCTGCACACAGCAACAAAATCACAACCACAAAGAATTTTTTTTTTTGTGTGAGGCTCTGTTTGTTCCTCGTCTCGTCTTGCAAGTCCGAGAGTGGGGATTTTAGGGGTCTGTTATTTTTATTTGTTAATGTTGTGTTTCTATTCTGTTATTCTATTGGTTCACAGGTGTTAACATGGCTTCCCAGCCTGTTGCCCAATCACAGGTTCCTGTCACTCAGCAACAAGCCACTCCCTCTCCACCCCAGACCACACCCCAGCACGCACAACTTTTTGTGCAGCAGCAAAATACAGCCTTCTTTACTGCTCAACAACAGGTAACTGCTACATGAACCGTTCTGGAAATTATTTTTCAAAATGAAATTATAATTTAAAGTCAACATGAAATAAGATTTGAACCTATGTACTTGCTTAATATATGTCTTACTGTGAACAATAGACCCCCTTAATCCACTGTAAACTCAGATTCAGGTCTGACTCTGAACACTCAATTTTCTTGATCCTATCAAATCCAAATAGATTTTTTTTTTTTTCTCATTGAATGCCCGATTTTGCGCAAATATGTCACATTATGGAAGTAAATGGGTTGTAATTGCTGTTTCATCTGGATTTAAAATAAATCATCTGGGAAATGCTATGTGGTAATTTTCATTATGGGTTTTTACATTTTTGTCCAATGTGATCCCAGTTGTTGCACTTACCTCCTATTTTAGCAGCATCACTCAACGCAGACCTCCGTCTTACCTGCACAAACGGTTGCATCATCCTCCACTCCTCTCACTACACAGTCTAAACCTAAGAACAGGGCTCCCCCTCCACCCATACACCACCCACAAACCAACCGCCTGACAACATTATCAGCAACCGCACAGACAAAAAACAAAGTGACGGCCCCAGCTTCACCTGCAGAGTGTTCACATAGTAATAGTGTAGATGGAGATATCACTGCGACCGTGTCTGCCCAACCTAAAACCAAAGCTATGGCACCTCCGCCCCCCGCATCACACGCCTCCACCCTTCCTCCGCCTAAATCCGCCTCAGCACCATCCACTGACTCTGAAGTGGACCCAGAGCAGAGGGTAACCCTCCGAACATCTGTGTCTGCTCTGTTAGAGTGATTTTTTTCTTGCTTTCTAAAATCTTTACACCCCCCTTGTTGGTTTGCCTTGCATCTTAAAGGGATAGTTCACCCAAAATTGCGATGTCGTCATCGTTTACTCACCCTGTATAAATTTCATCTACTGAACATAGACCAGAACAGTTTCTAGTCCCCGTTGACTGCCATAGTATTTTTTTTTTAAAGTCAGTGGCTACCAGCAACTCTTTGGTCAGCAGCATTCTTCAGAATATCTTCTTTTATGTTTAACAGACATAAAATTCATGCAGGTTTGAAACAAAATGAGAGTGAGTAAATGATGACAGAATTTTTGTGAACTATCCCTTAAACTTCATTGTTATGATTTTTGGGTGCAGTTTTTCAAATTATTTCAACATTGTAATGAAATCAGTAGGTGTTGACAGTTACTGTATAATTATGCCTGCAGGGCAAGGTGTCATGTACAACACAGGTGGAGGTGTTCTTTCTAATAGACCTTAGTCAGGGTGGACGCCATATTGAGTTTTACATGGATGAAAATGAGGGATATATATACACATATATAGGCATATAGGATCAGTAATTTTCCAAAATTGTAAAAATTCCTCGTTTTCATTCCTGTCAAAAATTAAATATGCTGCTACACATCTTTTAACAACCTCTTGTTGTTCCAAAGCCATATCATCTTTGTTGTTCTTCCATAAAATACAAAAGGATAAGTTGAGCTGAATGTTCGCACTGCCTTTTTTTTCCCATAAAGTAAAAGTATTTCAGTTTCAGAAGTCATTTGATAGCTTTGTGTGATAAACGTGCAAAATTGAAAAATCATTCTCTGCCCAAGTTAAATTTTTGTTCATATATTCAAACATGTCACATTAATATATTGTGTGCCGGGTTTAACATCCTTTAAACACAATGCTATTGGTCAGGATGTGGCAATGAATATGCACAAGCCCAAAGGAGATTTGAGGGCAACGGCAGAGGACAAGATTTTCGTTGTATAATGACCTACATTTCAGTCTGTTCTTCACACAAATCCTCTGGCTTCTTTCATGGTGCTTTATGGTGTTTTTTGTCATTTTTGTAGCTCAGCAACCCCAGAATCACTTCCATTGTATGGAAAAAAAGAACCCAGGATAATGATGTAAAAAAGAAGATTTTACGGATTTGGAATGACATGAGGGCAAATGAATTAAAGATTTTAATAGATGAGATTTCTCTTTTGAAATGAATGGAAATGACTGATCCATCTGATAACAGACATTTCACCTTTCAATCCTTTTAGATATTTTCTAATTTCACAGATCAGCTTTTTTCAACAAGTCACTGAGATATTAGATTTGTCTTTTTTTATATATCTGAAGCTCTCTTTCTTCACCTTTCAAAGACCACCACCTTCTCTACAGAATGTCTCTTTTGATATTTCAGAAATTAAATTCTCTCATTAATATCCTTCAGCTTTCAAAGTGTTTAATGTTGCTCTGTCTCTATACCTTTCTTTCTGTAAAAGTCTGTCGGCGGAAGTCGTGGGGTGCATAAAGTCGGCTCCTTGACTCCACCCTCTTCTCCCAAGACCGCCCCTAAAGGAGGCCACAGACGAATTCTGAGTGATGTCACACACAGCACCATATTTGGAGTTCCTGTGAGCAAGTCCACTCAACTGCTTCAAGCTGCTGCTGCAGAGGCCAGCCTTAACAAGTCTAAGTAAATCAAGGAAATACCTAATCAATCATGTTATAGTTCAGTTTCAACCATTACATTGTCCAGCATTGAGCAAAGACAAAAGTAAAGCACTAAATTTTAGTAGTGATAACTGAGTAGCAAAATGGCAACATTAGGGCCATTTAAATGGTCATATCATGCAAAACTGGATTTTTCTCGCTCTTGGTGTATGTAGACATTAAATTTGTTCAGAATAACATTCTGCGACATGCAGTGTGCTCGACTGGAACCTTTAATTTCCAGTATGACGTATCAACTGGAAGTAATTCAAGCCACGGTTTTTAACATCTGGATCCTCCCTGCTGAAAAGGTCTAGCTGGCATCCCAGCCTGGCAGTCAGCTGGTTTACCTGAAAAGGGCCCAAAACCTCTCTAAGACAAGCCAAGATCTCAGACAACTAAGACTAGAAAAACATCTATTTTAACGCTGTTTTAAGCTGTTTATTTGTTTATTTATTTCTTCAGCAGGGTTTATTAATTATTTTTGGACTGCTAAAGGTTTAAGGCCTTGCCACACCAATCTGACATCAAAGAACTTGCGCCTGCTTGAGAGAAAATAACTCCAGACCAGCAGGTGGCAGTAATTTATATTATGCATTCAAAATGGGAAGCTAAAACTAAGACAAAGGGGTGCCTGCTTACCATTTTGTATATGAAGCTTGATCAGTTGGTCTTCACTTTCTACATTCCAGACAGCCATGTCTTTATGAAAATATTCACGTATTGGAATGGTGAGATAAATTGAAGGTGTGAAATTAGAAGAATCTATGTTTGCACTCTTAGGCTACGTTTACACGACAACGATGTAGTCAAAAACTGAAAAGTTTTTCCCTTGCATTTTTAAAAAGTCTCACGTATACACGACAACGTTTTCAAAACGATTTGCGTTTACACATCCACGAAAACGGCCAAAAACGCTGTATTACGTATGCCAGGCCAGTAGTTGGCGCTGTCACCTTGTTAGTAAACAGTACCTGTTACCGTGTGTATATGATGCGTCTCCGCTGTTGGTTGTATTATTGGTGAAGTAAATCCACACTTTGCTGAAGAAGCGTTAGCAAACTCTTGAGCAGCAACAACAGTACCATGTACTCCGCCATTGTTGTGTATGTTTGTTCGCGCTTGCCTTAAAAATCGACACGTACTGTGCATGTCTACATACCTAACACGTACTACGCACAAGCATGACGTCACCGTTTTCAAAGATTCCCGTATTGGGTGTTTACACGGAAACGATAACGGTGGCGTTTTCAAAAACTTGCACTTTGAAACCCGTTTTCAAAAATATGCGTTTTCAGTCCCCCAAACGCTGTTGTCGTGTAAACGAACAGGCAAAACGCATGAAAAGTTTCCAGTTTTTGGCTGAAAACGTTGTAGTGTAAACGGCCCCTTAACTTATCATTTGCTAGCTTTCATTACTTTCATTTTTGTTCTCGTTCACTAAGCTGAACAGCCAATCAGAGTGATTCCTCTTACTGGCAGCCGAATGGCCATTCAGCATGCTCAATCGGCCAAAACACTTCAGACGGTGGTCCAACTAGTGCCAATGTTTTGGAACACACTGCAAAAACTGGCCCGACAGACACTCAATGATCACCTGACTTTGGCCAGCAGCCGACTGTCGGCTTGGTGTGTCATGGCCTTGGAGTTGTATGCAAAAATCAAATTGAAAATGCAAATAGTTTATATTTCAAAGATAATAACTTGACACCACTCACATGCGGCATGCTGAGGTCGTGTGAGAACACTGAAGTGGAGCGTTTTGAAACATTGTTATTTTCCTCTCTCTGCTGTAGGTCAGCTAGCACCACTCCCTCTGGTTCTCCATATTCATCACAACAGAGTGTTTATCAGTCAGGGGAGGCTTCGGGACCCTCGGCTGGAGCCACAGCATCCTGGAACCCCTTTGGCGATGACAATTTCTCTAAACTCACAGCAGAAGAGCTGCTCAACAGGGATTTTGCCAAATTGGATGGTAAAGCCAATGTTTTCATATGAAATCAAGTTTTCCCAGTTCTTTTTAGCACAGTATTTCTTTTAGTTACCCTCTACAGAGAGACTACAGTAATGCTGTGTATGTATGTGTCTGTATTACCAGCTAAGACCGCAGAGAGACCCTGTCCTGAAAATCTGATTTCTGGGTTGCAGTCTGTGTCTTCCAATAAAGGCTTTCTCCAGGGAGGAGGTACAGTCTATTTATCGCTCTATCTGTCTCTTTCTATGTATCTCCCAATGCTTGCTGGGAGTCTGGTAGTGCTTAAAACACAACCGCAATGCAAAATTAGTTTCGAAATTGTTTTTTCAACTTTCAAAGCAACATGATGGCACAAATGCTGGAAAATGTTTCAACCAGTGGGTGCTGGTGGATTTTCAGGAAGGGGGATAGTCCTTCACAATTTACGACAAATTCTGGAATGGAATGCCAATTTTTCACAATCCACATAATTCCCAGTGGATCACGTCCCACCCTGCATTTTTATCTTGAATATCCTGTTTCACCAAGAAACATGCCACGTTGCAGAAGTAAAATGGGTTGTGAATGTTGATTCTTGACTTTTAAACATTCTGGCTTTTTCAGTGACTTTAAAAAGCAGTTAATGTACTTGACCTCCTCGAGCCTTCCAGAAATAAAGTAACTTGTGCATCTCACCTGCTGGCAGCCTTGCGATAAGCCTTTCCCCTTCCTATTTATAGAGATAAAAGACAGATAGGGCACTCTACTTCCACCTGCTTTCTTGGAAACATGGTGGAAACATCCAGAGAGCAGAGGTGTCCAATCCTGCTCCTGGAGGCCCCCCATCCTGCAGAGTTTGGCTCCCACACACCTGCCTGGAAGCTTCAAGAGATCGTGAAGACTTTGATGAGCTGGTTCAAGTGTGTTTAACAAGGACTGGAGCTAAACTCTGCTGGATGGTGGCCCTGCAGGAACAGGATTGGACACCCCTGTCAAAGAGAATTGGGGCTGGGCTCTTTTGGCATGGATCAGTAAGCAACTGTCTTGCAACCTCTCGGGGATAGTTCATCTAAAGCTGAAAATTCTGTCATCATTCTTACTCTCATATCATTCCAAACACACTTTTGTTGATCTTTGAAACACGAATGAAGATACTTTTAATGAATCCTGAGAGATTTCTGTCCCTACACTTAAAGTTCATTTCACCTAAACGTTCACAATTCAAAAACTTTGTAAAACAGCCATTTGTGGGAAAATAAACATTAGAAAAGACAACATTTATGAATTTCAGGTCCTCATTTGTATGTTATTTGTGGAAAGTGCCACAGGATAAAAGCAATTATATAAACAGCATATTCTACCACGTTGTATATAATGGCACATTATGGTACTACAGATATATTCTTTTAAATGTTATTCTCTCTTTTATATTTTTAGTGTTAGAATTTGTGTGTAAAAGAGATGCATGCATGATGATTCTCAGCAGAAAGCAGAGAGAACGGATTAACGCTTGGAGGTCTTACATAAGCACAGTCTGGTAATCCTCTTTGAATCTGATGACACCAGATTGCTGGGTAAATTTAAGGCACAGGTAAACCTTTTGAGAGCCGTGGGATGCAAGGTCATGAAATTGGCAGTCATGTGTACTCTAGCTCCATGGTGATCTATGACATGCAAACTTTTCCTGACATAATTAGTAGCCATATCTAGGGACCAATTGAGACCAGTAAGCAATCATCTTGTAACACTTTAGCAACCATTCAGAACACCCTAGAAACTGCATAACAATATGATAAAATCTACTCCGAATACCTGAGAAACTGCGTAGCTATGCCCTGGCAACCTTTCACAACACTCTAGTTGCATCTGTTTATTCAGAGCAGTTGAAGAACTTTGAGACTTGAAGAGCTTTTTTTACTTCATTCATGTTTAAAGGTTGATGGTTCATTCTTTGCCCTAGTGAAATGGGGAAAGCGAGCGTTCTGCTGTTCTGTGACCTGAGTACCCCCTCCTCTCCCCATACCCTCATCCCAAAGTCCTCCTTTCTATCATGAAGACTGTGAGTAAACTCCAGCACTGCAACGAAGAGTCCTATTCTCATCTGATCCGTATGCATCTGATTTAATGAAACGGTGACAATTGCACCATTCCGACCGTATGCCAGTTGAACTAATAGCTTGTCTGGTAGTCGAGTGCTTTCTTCTCCTCCTGCTCAAGTTATAACCCTGAGCCTGTGAAATAAAGATTGTCTCTCTAACACAATTAATAGAAAATAGACTGTAGTATGCTAGTAGGTCATTTGGCTATTCCAAGCATATAAACTATGCTATACTATACTATGCACTGTATACATGCTGCATACTGAAGAGTGCAAGAAGTACTCTGAACACAAACACTTCCACTCTCTCTTTTGCCTTTTATCCTTCTGTTGTGTTTGTTTTAAAGGATTTTGCTGGGTTGTTCAGTTAAAGTAGTTTGTGCTCTTGCATTCCTCTTTTACCAGCAGGATTCAGCATGATGAATGCTTATACTAACTCTCTTAATAAATGTCCTTTTGCCTCATGAGCAACACCTTTCACTTAACTCCTCTCTCCTCCCTCCCTCGCCTCTTCTCTCCTCACTGACTCTGCTCCACTCCTCACTGTATCCTCCTCCTGTCCTTACTGTTTCTCTTCTCCTCTCCTCACTGTTTCCTTTCTCCTCTCCTCT